>NW_026713517.1:0-52714 GCF_029784015.1 Lycium ferocissimum | reverse complement strand
AGGGGCCTTATTTTGGAGGACGTTCCCTCGGGACCCCAAAATTCCCGGGGGGCGTTGTTTTATCTGTTATTTCTTTTATAAGGTTTATTATTCGGATTTTAGAGGTTCTAGACACGGTTCGCATGGGGATATTTATTATGTTACCCTTTGTTGGGGGTTATTCGGTTTTTTTTTTAAAACCCATTTTTACGTTCGATATTTGATTGTCTAAGTATTTTGTTTATGTTTTCCCGGGAACCTTTAATATATCGACATGTGTTTTGTTGTTTCCACATTAGAGTTATGTTTTGATATCACATGTTGATTCGGCCCGGCCCGGTTGGTTCGCTCGGTCACATGCAGTCAGGCACCGGGTGCCGTGGTACGTCCAGGCCCAGGTTCGGGGCGTGATAGATTCATTCCATCTGTAAGACTTAAAGATGTGAAGAATGGATGCAAGACAAGGCCTTGGAACTAGCTGGTTTTATTCTTGTGGTGTTATTAGGATTAGCATAGTTTTGGCATTTCTTTTTTCTTAGATTTTTTTCTTTTTCTTCTTTCTTGTACATTTTGATTTTTTAATAAATTTCCATCTTTTATGGTGGCTTTAAAAAAATTAAATAAAACCGACAAAAGTTGGGCGGATGTCTAATAAAAATCAAAGAAGCTACCAGAAAAACTATTCAGAAGACTAGTATGAGAAAACAGAAAGGAAAAAATCAACATAACTACAGATCAACATCTAATAAACATGAAAAATAAGCCAAAAATTCCTAGAGTCTTGAGTTTCATCCATCTTTCACACCTCCAAGCTCTATTTGATGGTATGGATTCAAGTCCATTGAATTTTCTTCAGACTTCAAGGTTTGTGGAATTCTATCATGTCATCTTCTGATGCAACTGAATTTAAGCAAGTAAACATTGTGCTATCATCTTCATATGAATCTACACCTTAGTTTGACATGATAGAGTTATCCATTATTGGAATGAGCATGCATGCACACTAATACCACCTATCCTGAAGTTCCCTAACTGTTTTCACCAAGTGTAGATCAAAGTGCATGTTAATAGCATTAGGAAATCAGCTGTTGTTTAGTTGATCACAGAACCAGCAGTATTATTGTTTGACTTCAGTTCTGCTATTATATTCTATCTTTAGCATATCTGATCCTCAGATATGGAATCTGAGCCTTATCTATGTTTATTAATCATCTAGCCATGGATGGTAACTCCTGAAAAGAATGAAATTGTTGTGTACCTGAAAAATCAAAAACATAGTCAACCAAAAAATCTACCAAGAAATTACCTTCTTTGTATATGTGTTCAACATGCAGTGTATTGCCTCTCCTTATTGTCACGAGCCAACCCGTTGTGATGGCACCCACACTAACCCCCCGGTGGGCGAACCATCCCCTTAATCAATTAATTAAGTAATTTTCCAATTTACACTTAAAGAACAACAGAAACAATAATAATAAGTCTAAGTCATGCCATAAATAATAGAAAGTGCGGAATACTACTTATTGCAACCACAAAAGCCGAAAGTCATCGTGCAAGGACTCTAATCTTAAAAATGTCTAAGAAGCGCATAAATGTCTGAAAATAACAAAAATGTCTAGAAGTGAACTAGACATCAATAAAGAGAGATCTTCAGGCGGAATGGCATGGATAGAAGCTCACCCTCAGATCTGGACAGGAAGTAGCCTCAGGCTAGATGTGAGGTCCGGGAAGACGTCCGCACACACCGCACTTAAAAATGGCGAAGGAAGGTAGTATCAAGACAAACACTATGTACCGATAGATATCATAGGCCGATTAAGATAAGTATCATGCATACAATCGTAAAACTAGCCAGATAAACAAATAGGCACAATAATACAACCACCACAGCAGCAATATCAACAACACCAATCCACAATGAATCACAGGAATAAGATGATGTCCAATGCAATGCAATCAATGATAAGTATCTCAATCATACAGATATGCTAAAGGCCATGATCGTACAATAGTCATAACCCCGGACCCGACATGGTGTCCATGTACCATTTGTCCAGAAAGAGCCTTGGACCCGGATTAACACACCCTCTGTTTCGGCGAGAGCCGCGGACATGGAGCCATATACCATAATTACCTTAGTGGTGTCATAATTCCTTTCATAATCATCATAAGTCTCTCATCAAAAATGTCTGAACCACGAATGAGTGCATAAATGCAAACATGATCAATCAATACGAAGAGTATATATATCAACCCCTTCCTTCTAATAACACAACAAATGGACCTCATGGTTCAAACGTAAAGTAACGGTGACAAGTCCATATAATCAGAAGTCATACCAACCTAGGTCATATCTAACCAAACTTCATGCCCGAAAGCCTAATCATGATTTCTCCCGTCAATTTTACTATATATACAATCGACTAACCAAAGTCTAACTCAAAAAAATCGTAACCTGCCTGGTAGCTGAGCAGGAGCCACAGATAATCAAACTTTTGCCTTGCCCATTCGTTGCGCCTCCATACACTCAAAGTCTAATCATATTAGAATTATATTATAAATCATGAAGAGCAACAGCCATATTGCTAAACTTTTCATTTGGGTCAAATTCAACTATGGAGAAGGGGGAAACGGGCCCATAAAGACAAAACGGTCACTTCGAAAGTGAAATATGCAATTCCATGTTCTAGGAGATCAATTCTACTAAACAATTGCTAAAATAACTCAAGAATAGGCTAATTTCGAGATTCAAGTGAAAACCCCCAATTTGGGTATGAACCCTAGTTTTTCATCCTTCAAATATCAACATAAATGGAAGATTCAAGCCTATTAGTTATGAAGTCATCAAATTACATCAATAGATTCGTAAAATCCACCAACCATTTCCCTTTTAGAAAGATTACAACTTATTTCACGAAATTATCATCAAAACCCATTTTCTCTCTTTGATTCTAGTGGATTTCTATCATGGATTCAAGCTTAGTAAGATTAAATCAATGAATACTAGGTCAGGCTAGATGTGGGATCTGGAAGACGTCTCTGGCACACAATCTGTACTTAAAAATGGCGCAGGAAGGTAGTATCAGCACAAACACTATGTACCGATAATATCATAGGCCTACTAAGATAAGTATCATGCATACAATCGAAAAAACAGCAAGATAAAAAAAATGCACAACAATACAACTACCACAACAACAATATCAACAACACCGATCCAAAATGAATCACAGGAATAAGATAATGTCCAATACAAAGGCAATAAATGACAAGCATCTCAACCGTACACACATGCTAAAGGCCTTGATCGCACAATAGTCATGACCCGTGGGGGACCCATGGTGTCCATGTACCATCCGTTCGGAAAGAGCCTCGGACCCGGATTCACATACCCTCCGTTCCGATAAGAGCCTCGGACACGAAACCATATACCATCATTAACTCAGAGGTGTTGTAATTTCTTTCATAATCATCATAAGTCCTTCATCAACCATATCTGAACCATGAATTTGTGAATAAATGCAAACATGATCAATCAATATGAAGAGTATATATATCAACCCCTTTCTTCCAGTAACACAAAAAATACACCTCATGGTTCAATTGTAAAGTAACGATGACAAGCCCACATAATCAAAAGTGATACCAACCTAGGTCATATCCAACCAGACTTCATGCTCGAAAGCCTAATCATGCTTTCTCCGGTCAATTCTACTGTATATACAACTGATCGATCAAAGTCTAACTCAAAAATGCTTAACCAACCATGGCAAAAAGCGGGAGCCGGACAATCAAACTTTTGCCTTTCCCTTTCGTTGCGCCTCCAAATACTCAAAGTCTAATCATATTCGAAGTGTATAATAGAAATCATGAAGAACAACACTCATATTGTTGTACTTTGCGTTTGGGTCAAATTTAACTTTGGAGAAAGGGGGAAACCGGCCCACAAAGTAAAACGGTCACTTCGAAAGTGAAATATGCAATTCCATGATCTAGGAGTTCAATTCTTCTAAATAATTGCTAAAATAACTCAAGAATAGGCTAATTTCAAGATTCAAATGAAAACCCCTAATTTAGGTATGAACCCTAATTTTTCATCCTTCAAATTAATCAACACAAAAGGAAGATTCAAGCCTATTAGTTATGAAATCATCAAATTCCAGGAATAGATTCATCAAATCCACTAACAATTTCCCTTTTAGAAAGATTACAACTCATTTCAAGAAATTATCATCAGAACCCATTTCTCTCTTTCATTCCAACGGATTTCTAGCATGGATTCAAGCTTAGGAAGATTAAATCAATGAATACTAGGTTAGAAGGCTTACCTCAATGAAGATCCGTCAAGAGCTCCTCAATTCGTCCAAAATATGCTTAGAAAGTGATGAATGAAGTGATAGGATTTTAAGGGTTTTATCCTACCTTTTATTGATTCTGGAAATCCCGTAATCCCACTGGCCGGTCGCAAGTCCATGATAGTGGGCTCGCGCTAGCTAGACTACACTCGCTGCAGCGCATCCGCTACAATTGATAGACGTCCACTATAGTGCCCAATCCCAAACATCGATCACCCACTATAGCGACCAAGACACGAGAAAGTCTGGTTTTTCACAAGTCCAATCCTGAAATCCTACAATCACCTAATACCTCACAGATACAAACCAAACATGCATACACACACAAAAACATGCTACGGACTCACTCGTACTCTTGGAATTCCCAACAGAGGTCTATTTGACTGGGTCAACACCTAATGGCCAAAGATCAAGTTTCCAACCAAGTACCCGAAACTTAACCAAATGCCTCGGGAACCAAAACCATCTCCCCATCAAGTCAAAATCAACCCCGAACCTCACGAAATTGACAAAAATCTGAAAAAGGTTCGTTTACCCAAAAGTCAACTATTGGTCAAATATTTTCACTTAAGGAATCTAAATCCTTCAGGTTCCACTAGAACCGCTTAATAGTCTCGAAAATTAATCAACAAGGGTAAAATGGTCAAAAGACACATATAGGTCATTGCACTTATCCTATTGATCTCATTTACACCATGGAACCTCCCAATCTCCTGTGAGAAACATTTTCATAGCCAAAGAATCTATTTCTACTACTAGAGTGTATAGTTGATGAGAAATGCAATATTCAATCCCTTGTTTAATGGCAACAGCTTCTGCGATAAGGTTGTTGCCATCTGCAATTTTCTGTCCTGCCACATACATAAGGTCTCTATGACATTTCCAACACAAAAGGCCACAACTCTAGGACCTGGATTTCGTCTAGATGCACCATCACTATTGCACTTAAACCATCCTCTTGCAAGTAGTTCCCATTTCGCTGCCATCCATCTAAGAACTAGTCTGAATTTTTCAAAATAATCTATGATATCAGACCATTTGTGTGGCATGTTTTGCCAAGATGGATATCTTACTCTAAATAATAAGTAAATATTTTGATTAATCTCATCCAACATCTTATGTAAAGACATTGAACCACCATGTAACTTTGTATTCCTCTATTTCCAAATTTTCCCCATTATCATTGAAGGGACTGCTCTATAAATAGGATTTAATTTGTAATGGCAAGCATTCCACCAAAAACGAGCTTGCTTGTTTCATCTACCGCCGGTTCAAATGTATACATTGAAGATTCTTTGAACACCGCCCATATTGCTTTTGCAAAATCTCCGATTAAAGGAACAAATGGTCTATGGTTTCGATGGAAAAACCGCATGAAGAAAAATCTAGATACCATATTTATGCCGATGCTAGTCAAAACTTCATCTACATGAATTTTGAATTTCCATAGCCTCCATAAGAAAAAAGACATCTTGAAACGAACTACTTTTATACACATCTGCTTGAATATCTCATAAACATGTTCTCTTTGTCTCAGCAGTTCCCAAGCACTAGAAACTGTAAACTTTCTTGAACTGGTCATCATCCACCAAGGTTTTCCCAAAGTATTGAGCATTCTTTAATATCCAATTCCTTAGTAACGTGATTGATCATATCCTCTAGGAATAATTGATGCAATCTGCTTATGTCCCATCCATCCCCATCTAGTAACATCTTTCACCCTTTCATCAATATAAAACTGAGAGGGTAATATATAATACAGAGGTTCAAGTTTGGTCCAGTTATTAAACCAAACATTTGTTGCACCACTCTTAGTCTCCCACCATATCTCATGCTGTATACTATCCCTTGCTTCCAGTACCATTTTCCAAACTTGTGAACCACCTTTCCATTAAACATATTGAGGATACTGTTTCTTGCAATATTTATTCCATAAAAAATTTGCCCATAGAGAATTAGAAGTTCTGAATCTCCGCCAAATTTTAGCACATAATGCCTTTGAGACATCAAAAAGAGATCTAAAGTCCAAACCACCTTCTTCCTTGGCAAATACATTTTAAGCTAGGCAGACCAATGCCTAGACTTAACAACTTCGTTATTACTCCAGAAAAATTTGGCAAAACTTTGATGAATTTCTTTGATTACACACTTTGGAGGCTTCACTACAGATAACAAGTGTATAGGAACACTTTGACGCAGACTAGAAATCAGGACAGCTTTCCCACCTGGTGATAACAGCTTGCCTTTCCATGCTTGCAGTTTATCTTTCACCCTCTTGAGCAATTCAAAGGTAATCTATTTTTCTTTTCCTTGCATGAGAGATTGGACAACCTAAGTTCATAAAAGGAAAAGAACCTCTAGTAAAACCAGTAACTGTTTCCACCTGCTAAACCAGATTGTTAGCCCTTGGAGAACATATAAAAAGAACTTTTCCTCTTGTTAATCAACTGACTAGATATGGACTCATACTTCTGTAAAATTTGCATGATCAACTATAAAAATTTACTATCTGCAGAAGAAAATATTATGGTGTCATCTGCATATGCTAAATGATTAATATTGGCACTCCATTTAGGCCTCCCATAATCTTTGAATTCCTTATTTTCAAATAAAGAATTTAGAGATCTTGTGAGAACTTCAGCAGACAGAATAAAAGAGCAGGTGATAAAGGGCCTCCTTGTTTAACCCCCCTAGTAGAGTGAAGGAATCCATGAGCTTGACCAGTTATTGGACAACAATCTCCATACTAAATCAATGCATCGTTCTGCAAATCCCATCTTCCTAAGTACCTTGGTTAAAAATAACCATGATACTCCATCATAAGGCTTAGTCATATCAATTTTAATGACTAGATTTGCAGGCTTTCCCCTCAATATAATATTAGAAATAATTTCTTGATTCAGCAGCACGTTTTCAATAATATTTCTCCCTTTGACAAAACCATATTGATTAGCAGATATTAGCCTAGGAAACACCTGCTCCATCCCATCGTGCAGAATATCTATAAAATTACCTTCTTGATAAATTTGTTGAGGCTTATAGGTCTCATATCAGAATAAGTCTCAATCTCATTCTTCTTTCATAATAATACAAAAATTGGTGTGAGTTATAGATTTAGGAATGGTATGACCTTCAAAAAAGGCTTTAACCACATTAAACACATCAACACCAATAGTCTCCCAACAAGATTGATAGAAAACACCTGTCAATCCATTAAGACCACTTGCATTGTGTCCTGATAGTTCAAACACTGCTTGTTTAACCTCTTCCATGCTTGGAATGCCACAAATAAAGTCATTATCCTCTTGAGAAACCATTGTAGAAATATGATCTAGTAAAGAAAAATCAGACTGCTCAGTCTCCTGAGAGAATTGTTTCTGATAAAAAGATATAGAGCCTGTTTGGATTGGCTTATAAGTTCTTTGAAAACAACGTATAAGTTTCGAGTGTTTGGTGGCCAGAATTGTTTTTGTGTAAAATAAGCCCCAAAAATAATTGGGCATGTTTGGCTTAACTTATCTAAAGCAAATTATAAATTTGAAAACAGCTCTAAGCCAAAAAAAATAAGTTAGGCTACCCCAACTTTTTATTTTTGGCTTATAAGCTGCTTTTTTTAAACCCATCCAAAAAAGCTCATAGCCTCTACTGCTAGATTATCTGTTCCTTCTACCCAAATTCCTTTAGTATTCTGAATTCTCCTTAATGTTATGGAAAAATCTTGTATTCCTGTCTCCTTCAGCAAAACAGTCAAAACTAGATTTTTGTCTCCAAAATTCCTCTTCATAATGCAAGTACTTCTTCGGTTCTGCTTGAGGTCTTCGTAGAATCATTCTATTTATTTCAGTAGGGAATTCCTTAGATAACTCCTCTTTCACTTTTACAATATCTTCCATGATACTCAACTGCTTGATGATATCTCCAAAATTTTATTTGTTCCACATTGACAAAGCAGTTTTCACACTCTTCATTTTAGGCTTAAAGGATAGGAAAACCTCATCTTTATTAACATACTGCCCATGTTATCTAACCACTTCATGAAATCTTTCATGCTCATCAGTCCAGAACTTTAAGAACTTAAATGGTTTGACAAACTGTTGTGTCTGATCTCCACAAGATAACAACATAGGTGCATGATCTGAACTAGTCCTGGATAGATGATCAATTTCCAACTGACCAAACCAGATTTGAAAACTTCATTGGATAGCATCCAATCAAGCCTTTTGAAAATGTATTCTCCATCAGTTCTACCATTCCACCAAGTAAAAGTGCTACCTTTGAAGCTAATTTCAGATAACTCATAAGAATTAACACAAAAGGCAAAGTCTTTATATTCTTGAGGATAAACAGGTAGTCCTTCAATCTTCTAAAGTCACCACCTAATAACCAATATGCTGTCATCCCATCAGACATACAATACAGGCTATCCCATAGAGATAATCTATCAATAGCTTCACATTTTGCATAAACTATGGAGACTACCATAGTTCTATCTAGGTCATGAAAAAATAATTTGATGGTGATCTGTTGCTCAGTATTCTCCAGAACATCCACATCTATATTTTCATTGACAAAAAACTAGATTTTACCAAAGCAGTTAAAATTTGCATACTGCATACCAAGTTTTCTCCTATACTATTAGATGTGTCTAAAATGATGAAAGGGTTCCATTAAAGCTATCAGAAAGAACTTATGATGTCTATGAAGCATCTGCACTGTATGAAATGCCTTCTGAGTTCTTACTGATCTAATATTCCAAAAGAGAGTTTTCAACATCATTGGATTTAGTAGCACCCCTCTTTGGTAACACCCTTAAAGGTTGTCCATCATGAATTCCTTATTTCCTGGTGTTCCTTGTCCTTTTCACCTATGACTTTAGTGAAAGACATGCCTCTTTTTCAACTTGCTCAAATGCCTTAGCAATAGCTTCTTCATCCTCTATGCACTTGAGATCTGCAGCTTTTATGCCAACTGTGTCTGCTTTAATCGATATTTCTTCTATATTATAAGACACAAGATCATGTAACTCCATCATGGGAGAATTTCTTCTCAACATAGTGACTTGTTGATCCTGTGAAATTTGTATTATTACCTGCTCAGCAGAAATATGCTCCTCCCTTATTTTAAGATCAATTTCCTGTGATTGCCCAAGCTATTAATCATATCAGCATCCTCCACCATTCCTGGGTCCTTATCAATATTCAGCAATGGTTGTTCTTCCACCTGCATCTTACTAGCCAGCACTTCTGATCTATTCTCACTACATGAACCAGAGACATCATCATTTGCATTAACTCATGGTTGTTCTGCATTAGAAATAGAAACCAGAACTTCTTGAATGTTGCACTTATTCCTCATTCATTGCATTGTCTTGCTCCTGAATGTCACGACCCAAACTGAAGGGCCATGATGAGCACTTGGCCTTACCTGCCGAGTACCACTGGACATACATTTGTAATGTAATCATAAGATTAGGTGGGCCATTAGGGCCGCAATGAGATAATCTGCTGACCCATATAAGAAGTAAACAGAAATAAAACAAGTCTGAAAGGACATAACTGTATAACAAATCTTTGGATGGGCCGAGCAATTTCTCATACACATCTATGCAATAGTACATAAGCCTACAAGGCCATAAAAAATCTGACTATACATAACTGTCTATAAGCCTCTACTGGAGTACATAACATAACGTAGTTGGAACAGGGCCCCGTCATACCCATACGTATGCATACATATGACCATACTAACTCACAAGGCAACTCCGTAACAAGTGGAGTGAATCAACACTGTCTGCTGAGCTGGTATCCTACTGAGTAGGCCATCAACTTGTATCTCAAGACCTGCGGGCATGAACATAGCATCCCCAGGAAAAGGGACGTCAGTACGAATAATGTACAGAGTATGTAAGGCATAAAAACAGCATAATAGAGACATGAAAGTAACATGAGATAAGAGAGAATCAACCTGTACATCTGAATGCCTTTGAGGGTGATAATATGCATAAGTATCGTACACGTGCATATATAACACCTGGTCATACATATATTTGCGTATATAATGCTATCAAGCCTTTGTGGGCATCTCATCATATCATATCGGCCTCTGTGTGCATCATCATCATCATCATATACCAGCTGATTAAGTAGTGATGCGCATATAACACCATAACCTATCCCATATCCCATATCCCATATACATATCATATAGCATATGCGTATATAACACCTGTGTGGTGATGGTATATACATATATACATAATGCATGAATGATAAGAAGACAATTTGAATCTATCGGAGTGACGTAAGGTCGTTGCACCTCTAGTAACATTATGGAACTAACATCATCAACATGACATACTTTTAGAATCAATTGACCATAAGATCTCAATAAGAATCATAACATAGAGACAAGAGACATAAGGTTCTAACATCCCTAGGAGTGGAGTTATGTTTATTACATTTTGGTCATGCCAAAAGAAAGAAGAATAGCTTAAACATACCTTTTTCCGTTGTCATCAATACCTTCCAAGAAATCCTCCACAATTCAACTCAAACTACAAAAATGTGAAGGGGTCCATTATCAACACTAGCTAAGGGATAAGTCCGTGACTTAAGCTAGTAGCTCGTTTACGTAATTCGGGCAGCGTCTCTCCTATAATAAAGTCCTCTCCAGTACTATACACCCACCAAAACAACCAGCACAATCCAATAAATATAAAGGTCAACAACAGGGTGTCATATAATCGTAACTAGTAGTAAACATTTCATGACGAGCGACAAGCTCGGATTGGAACCCGTATAACCCATATCACCCCTTATAGCCTTTTTAACTTAACTCAACATTACTCGCAACATGATAGCAAGTATTTCTATTAAAAGATTTAGCCTTATACCTGTAATGACCCTGTAGGTCATTATGGGGAGTGATTTAGAAAACTAGACATTCGTTAGGAATTTCAAGACTGTGGGTGAGTCCGTAGCATGATTTTATGTGTTTGTGCATGTTTTGTTTGCATCTTTAGGGCCTTGGATTGGTGTTGGGATTTTTTGGGTGAAAACTGTTTCAAAAACCCGAGCTACTGGTCAAAATGGACTCCGTCGTAGCGGTCGCCGCTGTGGGAGGCGAGACTTTAATGAGGTTCGCCATTGCGGGAGCTTTCTCTCTTTAGAGAGACCACAGCAGCGGTTGATAGGAGGAAGAAACCGTGCCTTATATTTTTTATTCCAAACCCATTCCCCTCATAACACCAAAACAGTTTCCAAGAACTGTTGTGGCGAAAATTTAAGAATAGGGCTAAAGTGCTTGAAAGGTAAGTCTTAACTCTTGACTTTTTTAATTCCATCATCATGATAGATTCCATAAGTAGTTAAAGGTCCATTAATGGTGAATGAAAGGTCTAAACCGTAGAACTTAAGAAACCCTTGATTAATGAATGGATTATTGATTTTGTTGTTATTTAATCATCTAGGAGTATATATTATCTCTTTCTAGGATGAGAAATTGTCCATTAATGGTGGAACTTGTTGATTGAGACATAGAGTTTCATAAAAATGATAACTTTAGTATAAAAACTACTTGTAAAAGGGTTAGAATGATTCGAAAACCCATGAATGGATAAAATACGATTATGGGGGTTGATATTATGATGAATTCACGCTTAATGATAGTCCACCCATTTGAAAAGGGTAGAAGTAGTTGGGCTCTTTTCCCCAAATTATTGGATTGTTGGAGTAGATGATTGAATGCTCATATAGTTCTATATTTCTAGACTTTGAACGTTCGAAAGCCTTACGAAAGCGGAAAGCTATCGCGGACTGGTTACATTGTTCCAGTTCTGCCTTTAGGTAGGTTATGGTCTACTTGACTTAGACTTGATTATTTTATTGTATGTGATACGAAATTGATAGAAGAAGCATAATTAGGGCTTCGGACATAGAGTGTGGTTGGTAATTCCTACAATCTGATACTGATTAATTAATTATGTGATGAACTGATATGAAATGATAAAGAAAGATTTCATAAATACTCTTTTTGTTGACTTGGAGAATTCCCTTATTCATATTATTGATTGTTGAGTCTTGATATGACTTGTGACATGGTGACTTGAGTTTCCTGATATTGATTTATTGATTATTCTCATTACTTGTTTGTTTGTGGAACGAAAATACACTGTGATGAGAAAGATATGATAAATATAAAAAAGGCACATCTGGCAGAGGGTGAGGATGTGGCCTAAATTAAAGGCTCGTGATCCAAGGTAAGATTCTGGAGCGAGGGTACATGGACACCATGGGTCCCCTACAGGTCATGGCTAATGGGTTAAATACTACCATTTAGCATGTGTGTACGAATATGTGACAGATTTGGGATAATTTGTGCTTTATGATTATATTTGGTGACTACATGGGTTGAGTTACTCTTATTGATTTCTACTTGTGTGGATTTACCTTATCCGTGTGTTGGCTGAAATTTTGATGTTGGATGATTGATGTTGATAGTTCTTGAGATTATGTGTTGTTGTGCCTATCTGTCCATTTTATTGATTTGTGATTATATGCACGATACTAATCTTAGTCGGCCTATGATATCTACCGGTACATAGTGTTTGTACTGATACAACCTTACTGCATTCTTTTGAGTGCAGATAATGATTTAGAGACTTCTACAAGACCTCATATTTAGCTTGAGGCCAGTTTTTGACAGATTCGAGGGTGAGCTATTATCCATGCCGGACCGCCTGAAGATATTTTTCATTTTTAGATGTCTATTTCATTTCAGACATTTATGTTATTTTAGACAGTATTTCTTTCTTAGACAGTTATGTTAGAATCCTTGTACGATGACATTTGGATTTTGGAGTTGTAATAGTTTAGACTTCCGCAGTTTTTATTTATTTATGGCATGACTATACTTTGGAGATATTTATATTTGTTATATCCTTGAATGCTTAAAATTGTCTAGGTAATTTGATAATGATTTGGATGGTTGATTAAGTAGATGGTTTGCAAACTAGAGGATTTGGGTGGGTGCCACTCACGGCTGTTTGAGTCGTGATAATACCATACAAAACTAACAAGCTAACAGCCCATAAACTCAACAATCCAATAATAGCAACTTTACTCACTAGTTCATGTTTATTCCAATCATTTACCTTAATTGATACCAAGATTGTTACACCTCGGAAAATTTTCCGTTGATGCACAGTGAATAGACTAACGAAGAGTGCGAAGTATGCGGTGTTTCAATAAGTAAGAAATAGCATTTGATGATTCTAAATAAGATTTCAAAGACATTTGAAGTAGAGACGAAAGTTGTTAAGGAAAGTAAGGTATATGTATTAATAATAATATACGTGTGACAGGCAAGATTTACGAGTATCAAATTAATAATGACTTAATGAAGTTTTGGAGAAGAGTTATAACGTCCTTTATATTGTTAATGAAGTGTTAAACAAGTGTTAAGAAGGTTCCATAAGGATTGGAGATCAAACGAGACGACGGGAACAACTTCGGAGAAGCTGTGGATTACACGGCCACTTCCACGGACCGTGTAACCTTATACGGACCGTGGAAGGGTCCGTATAACTCCCAGCAGAGTTGGTGACTGGCTTATGTTGAACCACGACCAGTTCCACGGACCGTGAAAGTGTCCGTGGAAGTCCCGACGGGCTGAATTATTCCAAGTCTATAAAGGTGATCCCAACTTCATTATTTTCATTCTAACACTTCCCCACTTCTCTCTAAAGTCTCTAGAACATTCCATACATTTCATGAACAAGAATCCAAGGAAATCAAAGGTTCTTATCATCAAACCAAGTGAATCAAGTGTAAGAAACTCATCAAAGATCATCCAAGGCAAGGAATCCAAGTGAAGGTGAAACTAGGGTTTTTGCTCAAAGTGAAGTGTTACCACTCAAGGTTCATTTGTACATCATCTAAGGTAAGTTTTATGACATTTCCATGTTGTTTAAGGTATTTGAAAGTTGAAACACTTGGATTACAAAAAGGATATAGAAATGGGTCATGAATGTGGGAATATTGTCACTTTTGAATAGATGTTTGGATTGAGTTATGATTCTTGATACATTATGATTATAATCATGTTATAAATGATATTGAGAACATGGAATGGATGTTGTATATGAATGAACGTATTAGTGTGATACGACCACAAATACGGGTGATTGGAAATGAATTGAGAAGTAAGGATAATGTAGGCGATTAAAGGCTATCGTTATGATGTTGTGAATGTTATTAATAAAGTTTGGGAGTTGATATGTGTTATGAGGGAAGTCGTATAAATAAAGGAAATGCTGTCCGATTTTCTCTAGATTTAGTCATGTATGCACTCTAATGAAGGTAGAGACGTGAGCACTGAAGAAGAGCGTGCAAGTGATAGAATAAGTTAAACGAAGAGGTATGTAAGGCTAACCCTTCTTTCATAACGCATGGTTCTTTGGCCAATTATCTATCCTTCTATGAGCCTACGATATTCTCTAATGATCCTATCTCAAAAAGCTACTATGCTTACGATCATCAATATGATACGATGGTACTAAGTTCCTTATATGACGAGTAATCCTTTAAGGATAGATGCGATGAACGACGATAGTAATAATGCTAAAGATGCTTATATGTATATATGCCTATGTATGGCTATTATGAAACCCCGAGCTTATATGGCCGGGTAGAATATAGTGAATATGTATATATCTATATATGATGATGCGCGCGCACCACTGCAGATAGATACGGATAACCCTGAGCCTTGGTAGGGCTAGGTATGACACTGAGCCTTGGCAGGGCCAGGTATGTGAAACACCGAACCTTCGTGGTCGGATATACTATATAAATGCTATGTATATGACATCAATATGAGTACGAATATGCTAAGTATATGTAAATGTTATGTAAAGGCTATGTATATACAATGTATATGAGATGTAAATGATATGAATATGAGTATGAATGGAAATATGAATACGAATACGAAAATGGATACGAAAGGTAAATGAGTACGGATATGGATGTATGTACACGGATACGTAATAGAAATGGAATGTCCCTATGGAAAGCAAGTAAGTGCTATGACGATGATACTATTATCTCCCATCTTATGCTATTTCATATGTTGTCTATTATGCTTTCATATTAATGTTGATCATGCTTTACATACTCAGTACATTCTTCGTGCGCGTCCTTTTGTTTGTGGACGTTGCGTCATGCCGCGGTGGCGGGGAGACGAGTTTGATCCATAGCTTCATTATTCAGGGACTACATAGCGGGGCTCCATTTCATTCGGAGCTGCAGCTTTTGGTATAGATTCTTTTGTGTATATACTTATGGGCACGGCGGGGTCCTATCCCGCCTATGTGATATGACATACTTTTCTTAGAGGCTCGTAGACATGTGTATATGGTTAGATGTGTTCGGCCTTGTCGGCCTATATTTTAGGATATTATTTGTTAGCCTCGTCGGCTTATGCACATTGATATGGGCATAGTTACTAATGATGATATAGATGTGTTGTCGTGATAACGGATTAATGTGAATGATGAATGAAAGCATGATTTAGTTATGTGGCTCACCTAGATGTGATGTTAAAGTATGTTAAGAGAGTGCCGGGTGGGTTAGCACCCGGTGCCGTCATGTTTCCCTCGGTCGAGTATTGACAAAAGTGGTATCGAACGATTCGGTCCTAGGATGTGTCTTACGAGCGAGAGTGTCTAGTAGAGTCTTGGTTATGGGTGTGTTACGCACCACACTTATAAACAAGAAGCTGCGGGCATTTTAGGAATGAATGACCTTTTTTCTTCATAAGAATCGTGCGGTAGAGCTATGATATAAGGACTTCTTATTCCTTAACCGTATCTTGTGTATTTCAGAAATGACTGTAAAGAAAAAGGCTACGGCGATATACCCAAAAATAAGACGGTGGCGGAAAGCGGGGCACGAAGAGCACGCACACTTGGTAGTAGAGGAAAGTGAGTCCCAGTGCGGCTCAATCTCGGTCCTCCCGTTCAGTGCCTATATTAGAGGAGCGTGAGGGGGCTTGGCCCGACTCCGGCACCTCATATTCCTCCGCATGCTTCACCAATATGTAAAAGAGGCCGTTCATCTGCTTACTCAATTGGTTACGCATACTCGGCGGCAAAGTACGGGGTAAGGTGATAGGTACATTGGTGCAAGGGCCCGTGATTTCGTTAGTTGAACCCTCGAAATTCTTTGGATCAAAGTCGGATGAGGACCCTCGGAAATTTTATTGATGGTATGTTGAGGGCCGCTTCGGTTGATACATGCTTCGGACACCGAATCGGTGGAGCTAGTGTCCTATAGATTACGGGATGTTGCGGTATGTTGGTACACGGTTTGGATGGCTTCACGGGGAGCCTCTCCCCTCATCCTTATGGCAAGAATTTGTAGATGCATTTCTCAGGCATTGTTGCCTCCGGAAGTTCGGCGGGCTAGAGACGATAAGTTCTTGAATTTGAGGCAAGGAAGTATGAGTGCTCTAGAGTATAGCCTCCGCTTCAATTCCTTGGCTAAGCATGCTTCGGCCATAGTAGCGGATATGGGCGGCCAAGTGCCATCTTTGTGAAAGGCCTAGGGCCACGTTTGATGGATAGGTGCTTGGCTAAGTCCGCCCGAAGACAACATGGATATTTCACGCATTCAAGCCCATGCTCAAAATTTAGAAGAAAGCCTACAACAACAGAGAAGTGAGCGTGAGCACGATAGAGGGCATAACAAGAGGGATAAATCTTCGGGCCCGATGAGTGAATATAGAGGCGGGCACAGGCAGTAGTCTTCTAGACATTCAAGCTATTCTATGACTAGTGCGCCTCCACGGTTTTCAGGCCAGAGATTTGATAGATCTACTCATCCAGGGCCGAGTTAGAGCTTTTCGGGATCTCAGTTCAGAGGTGATTGGGGGTGGGCGAGGCCATCCATACCATGATGTTCCCAGTGTGGGAAGTTACATTAGGGTCAGTGCAGATCAGGTTCAAAGGTTTGCTATTCATATGGTCGACCAGGCCACATTATGCGTGATTGCCCCTCGGTTGGTGGCGGTAGGACCCGGCCTTCGGGGTCGATGCGAATCTTCGACATCTATACGCCTGTTAGGCCAGGTTCACATGCGCCGGTCGGCCATGGTAGAGCGAAGGAGAGTCCCCGGTTCTAGCGGTCCTCGGCCTCCGTATTTATCCTTTAATTTGGACGCCAAGATCTTGAGTCTTCTCATGATGTTGTACAGGTATATTATCGGTATTTTCTCATGATGTATATGCTTTGATAGATCCGGGCTCCACATTGTCATATGTTACTTCGTATATTGCGGGTCAGTTTAGAATCAAATCGGAGTCGATCAAACCTTTTGAGGTGTCTACACCCGTTGGTGAATCGGTAATAGCTAGCCGAGTATATAGAAATTGTGTAATTGATATTTGTGATCGTCGTACTATGATTGACTTGCATGAGTTAAAAATGGTGGATTTTGATGTTATTATAGGCATGGATTGGTTGGCTTCTTGTTATGCCAATGTCGATTGTAGAATGAAAATGGTTCGCTTCCAATTTTAAGGGAGAACCGATTTTAGAATGGAAAAGGAAATACGGCGTCTACCAAAGGGTAGGTTTATTTCTATCTAAACGCAAGAAAATGATCACAAAAGGTTGCATTTATCATCTAGTGCGGGTTCAAGATGTAGAAGCTGAACCACCGACTCTTCAGTTAGTTCCCGTAGTGAACGAATTTTCGGATGTGTTCCCGGAAGAGCTTCCAGGCTTCCCTCCCGAGCGGGAGATTGATTTTGCCATTAATGTGTTGCTAGACACTAAGCCCATATCTATTCCTCCTTATAGAATGGCTCCCGCAGAATTGAAAGAGTTGAAGGAGCAATTGAAAGACACCTTGAGAAAGGATTTATTAGGCCTAGTTCATCCCCGTGGGGAGAACCCGTTGTTAGAACTCGTATTTGGTGCATTGGAACAATCCGGATTAACTATGACAAGTTAGGGTCCAAACCATTTCGGGATACAAAGTCGAGATTTTTGACCTTCGATTTTATTTTGAGTCATAAGTTGTGCATGAATTTGTTGGTATGAAACAATTAGGAAAATTTGGGACCAAAATTGGAATTTATGGAACTTGAAAATCATCCATTTTCTCCTTGTTGGCCGTGTGAGTGGGAGATGGCTCCCACACATTTTGTGTTCAATTTCTATTGCTCCAACACATTGTGTGGGCCAAGGGACCCTTGAATAAGTCTTGCATTAGTTAAAAGATGACCACTACTTCATTCTCATCTCATTTCAACACTTAGAAAAATTAGAAGTTGAAGAACCCACAAGAGAGGCTCTCGGCCAAGGAGACTCAAAAACCAACTTTCATTCAAGCCCTTCTAAAAATATTTTGTTGATGCAAACCCACTACTTTTAGGTCCCTAAGTAGCGTGGAAGTGTTGTTGGATCGATCAACCCGCTAGTTTTCATTATCGCAAACCCTAGCCCCTTGTGAAGTGGAAGGAAAAAGGTAAGAATTTATCATGTTTTATGTGTTATAAAGGTTGTATGCATGTTGTAGTATGTTAAAATGGATGAAAATCATGAGAGAGGTTTGGCCGTGTGAGGTGTGTGTGTTGTGTTATATTGAAGTGATGAATTAAGTTCTATATAGTATGTTGATGGTTGTAGTGTGAAGAAAAGAATTAGAATTATCCATATGTGCATGTTGGTATGTTGGCCGAAAATGGGTCATATCATATGACAATGAACGAATTAATATCGCTTAATGTTTTAGTCGTCGTCGTTATGAATTCTATGTTGGAGATGAATGTTTAATGACTCAAATTGATGTTGTAATTGTTGCGGACTGATTTGGAGGTTATTGTACATTTGATGTAATTTGTATATTGATGAGAATGGCATTGCTAGAATGTGAATTGTTGATGCAAATCATGGTTTGAAAATGATGAATGTGAGGTTCTCGGGTTGGGGACTGATTTCGGGTGGATTGGAGAAATTGTTGGATTGTTGAAAATGTTATATGAATTGCTTAGAGTGTCCTTGAATGTTGTTGATATGGGTTTGGATGAGTATTTGAATGTATAAGCGTTAATGTTGGCTTGAACGTAAGCCGTTGAATCAAGTATATTGAATGTTGTTGAATGATGTGAAAGAAAGCTATTAATGTTAGATTGTCTTCCGGATTGGTTATTGATGTTGCTAGGTTGTTTGTTGTTGTTGTTGTTGATTGATTTGGCCGAGTTAAATTCTCGGGGTGGCCTGTTTACAGGGAAAATGCTGCCCAAATTTACAGAATTAAGGGCCAAATTGGAATTAAATGCTCAAAATGTCTATAGCTAATGTTTGGCATATTATGACTTATTTGTAGACCTTGGGCAGCCCGAGACGTAGGTTGGATTGAGCTTGAGTTTGGATTATATTGGAGAGCGGTTGAGGTATGTAAAGCTTAACTCTTCCTTCTTTGGCATGCCTTAGTTACCAATAGGCTATGACACGAGCCTCGAGGAAATTCTATTCTCGCAATCCGAGCATGTTTATGACTCCTATTCGTTTCTTGGAAATTCGTATGTTAGTATAATGAAATATTGGCCTTCATGCCTTTGAAATATTTGATTTTCAACTTTTGTACAAAAAGTTTGGTTTTTAAAAGTTCCGTAAAGTGACACGCTCGTATCTTTCGCAGAAAGGCTCGGATTGCCTCGATAAGCTCGTAGGTGATAGTGTGATGTATGATAAGTATGTTTTTCATAGGCGGGCTCGACTCGGGTCAACACCCGTCTGTGGGTCCCACGACTCTCCTTTTTGTAATTTTGATGACTTGTGACAAAATATGATATGACTAATATCCCGATTTTAAGTATGATCATTTTACTATCTTTTGAGTCTACGATAACAATTTTATGCATATGGTTACTCACGACTCCGTTCGTGCATTCTATTATATCTTTCGCCGAGTCCCGGGCCGGTTCTGTTGTCGTGCGCGTTTTGCTATACTCCGGTGTTATGCTGTGTTTATGGTTAACCGAGCTCCTCGCTCGAGGGCCAGGTTCCGCTATATTTGGTGTTATCTTTGTGTATGGCGATATCTTGTGTATGATATGTGACGGGGATACGGAGATTTGAAACTTTTCGGTGTTATCTTGTGTTATGGCGCCATCGACGGCGGCGACCATATTTCCTGTGCTATGCATGATTTATATTTTGAAGTAACATTTTGATATTTTGGAAATGCATTTACTTTCTGTACCTCTATTTCGATTACGACTCAGATTTGTATACTACATTTTCTGCTTTGCATACTCAGTACATATTTCTCATGACCCCTTTCTTCGAAGTCGCGTTTCATGCCGCAGTACGACGCACAGTTTGGTGATCCACCTGTTTAGGACACCCTCTTCTGCTGTTTGGAGTGCTCCCCTTATTCGGGAGTCACATTTTGGTATATATTCGTTCGTTGCATTTGTATATATTTATTCGAAGTGCTAGCGGGCCACCGTCCCGTCATATGATTAAATGTTTGTACGTTTAGAGGTCTATGGATATGTATGTGGGTTATGCCCGTTCAGTCATGTTGTGTTTGTATGTTATTTGTTCTGGCGATCCCGTTCGCCGCAAGTGGCACCTCGTCGGTTTGCATTTGTATATGTTTTGGGGCCGTTGCGCCATTTGATAGCCTTCTTGAAAACTTCGATATATATATGGTTGTGTTTGAGATATGTTTGAGACGCAGTTTGATATAATAATACGAGGCAATCGTTTGATATTTGTGTCTGTATAAGCCATCTGTTTGCGACTCGGATTTGTGATTGTGTTTGGGTGCCCAATTTGGGCACTAGTCACGGCCTACGGGGTTGGGTCGTGACACCCGTATTATTTGTCCGAAAGAAAGACGGCTCCTTGAGAATGCATTGATTATCGACAATTAAACAAAGTGACGATTAAGAATAAGTATCCTCTTCCGAGGATTGATGACTTGTTTGACCAATTACAAGGTGCCAGATGGTTTTCAAAGATAGATTTGAGATCCGGGTATCATCAAGTGAGAGTTAGGGAGAAAGATATCCCTAAGACAGCCTTCAGAACAAGATATGGCCATTTTGAGTTCCGGGTAATGTCATTTAAGATAACTAATGCACCGGCACTGTTTATGGATTTGATGAACGATGTGTTCAGGCCCTTCCTAGATTTGTTTGTGATTATATTCATCGACGATATCTTGGTGTATTCTAGATCCAAGGCAGAATATGCGGATCATTTGCAAACTATCCTTAGAGTTCTTCAAACTCGAGAGTTGTTTGTAAAATTTTCTAAGTGTGAGTTTTGGTTGAACTCAGTGACATTTCTGGGGCACATTGTTTCAGCCGATGGTATTCGGGTAGATAGCCAAAAGATTGAGGCCGTGAAGACTTGGCCAAGGCCCAAGACTTCTACGGAGGTTCGTAGCTTTCTCGTCTTAGCAGGATATTACAGGAGATTTGTTGAGGGTTTTTCTTCTATTTCTGCACCACTCACAAAGCTGACCCAGAAATCAGCTAAGTTTCAATGGATAGATGCTTGTGAGCGCAGTTTCCAAGAGCTAAAAGATAGATTGAATTCCGCACCAGTCCTGACACTTCTAGAGGGATTGGAAGGTTATGTTGTATATTGCGATGCTTCAGGCGTTGGGCTAGGCTGTGTATTGATGCAACATGGTAAGGTGATTGCGTATGCTTCAAGGCAATTACGAAAACATGAAAAGAATTATCCAACCCATGATCTAGAATTGGCTGCAGTGATTCATGCATTAAAGATGTGGAGACATTATTTATATGGTGTCCATGTAGATATTTACACAGATCATAAAAGCCTTCAGTATATCTTCAAGCAGAAAGAGTTGAATTTGCGGCAACGACGATGGTTGGAGTTGCTAAAGGATTATGATGTTGATATTCGGTATCACCCCGGAAAGGCAAATGTTGTGGCTGACGCTCTTAGCCGCCGATCTATGGGAAGTTTGTGTGATGTACGACCAGAGAAAAGAGAAATAACTCGTGAGCTCCATCAGTTAGCTAGCCTAGGAGTCCGAGTAGTGGACTCAGGTAGCAGGGGAACTACCATCCAGAATTCAGTAGTTTCGTCGCTAGTAGTGGAAGTGAAAGAGCGACAATACGAAGATCCCATGTTGATGCATTACAGAGATACACTCCCTTAGAAAGAGGAATCATCATTTGAGATTGCAGGAGACGGAGTTCTCCGATGTCGAGCATTATGTGTTCTGATGTACGGCGGTTTACGCCACCAAATATTGAGAGAAGCCCATTGCTCCCGTTATTCTGTCCACCCCGGAGCAACGAAAATGTATCATGATCTTAAATCTATGTATTGGTGGAATGGGATGAAGAAAGATATAGCGGAATTTATAGCTCAATGTCTCAACTGTCAACAAGTGAAGATCGAGCACCAAAAGCCGGGCGGATTGTTGCAAGCTATAGAAATCCCAACTTGGAAGTGGGAAGTAATTAACATGGTCTTTATTACAGGCTTACCCTGTTCTCGACGTAAGTATTATTCCATATGGGTGATTGTGGATAGACTCACTAAGTCAGCTCATTTCTTACCAGTCAGAACGACGTATATAGCAGAAGATTATGCAAAGCTTTATGTTAAAGAGATAGTGTGACTCGATGGTGTTCCAGTATCTATTACTCTGATAGAGGAACTCGGTTCTGACTAATTTTGGAAGTCCTTCCAAGAGGTTTAGGGACTCGTGAGCCTTAGCACGGCATTTCACCCACGGATCGATGGACAAGCTGAACGTACCATTGGGACTCTTGAGGATATGTTACGAGCATGTATGCTAGATTTTGGAGGAAATTGGGATGATCATTTGCCACTCATTGAGTTTTCTTACAATAATAGTTATCATTCTAGCATCCAAATGGCACCGTATGAGGCTTTATATGGGCAAAAATGGAGATCCCCAATTGGGTGGGTTCAAGTAGGAGAGACTAAATTGATAGGGCCAGACTTGGTCCAGTAAGCCATAGAGAAAGTTAAGCTCATACAAGATAGGTTATTGGCAGCCCAAAGTCATTAAAAGTCCTATGCAGATAATCGTCGAAGGGACTTAGAGTTCCAAGTTAAAGATTGGGTATTCTTTAAAGTGTCGCCAATGAAGGGCGTTATAAGATTTGGAAAAAAGGAGAAGCCTAGTCCCCGGTACATTGGGCCTTATGAAATTGTGTGCAGAGTAGGACAAGTAGCTTACGAATTAGATCTACCTCCTGATTTGGAGTCAGTTCATCCAGTCTTCCATGTCTCGATGCTTCGTAAATGTGTTGGAGATCCTACTAGGATCGTCCCAGTAAATGATGTTCAAGTGACAGAAAAGTTAACTTATGAAGAAATACCCATTGCCATATTAGATAGGCAAGTACGGAGGCTTAGAAACAAAGAAGTGGCCTCAGTTAAAGTTTTGTGGAGAAATAATAACCGAGAAGAGATGACATGGGAAGCGGAAGAAATCATGAAATTCAAGTACCCGCATCTATTTCAGCCCCCGGAAGAGGGCCAAGATGAGACATCAAGATCATAAGGTATGTATGTTTTTCTTTTATGCATTTGGGTCGTGTGCGACTAAATTCTATTGCTATTATGTTATGGCCCTGTGAGGCATTGCCACTATGGGTTGTTGTGACAGGATGGTAGTGCCATATTATAGGGGAAACTCTAGCGAAATTTTCGTAGAATTCCCGAGTGCTTAACATTCGAGGACGAATGTTCTTAAGGGGGGAAGAATGTTACACCTCGGAAAATTTTTCGTTGATGCACAGTGAATAGACTAACGAAGAGTGCAAAGTATGCAGTGTTTCAATAAGTAAGAAATAGCATTTGATGATTCTAAATAAGATTTCAAAGACATTTGAAGTAGGAGACGAAAGTTGTTAAGGAAAGTAAGGTATATGTCGTGTGACGGGCAAAATTTACAAGTATCGAATTAATGATGACTTAATTAAGTTTTGGAGAAGAGTTATAACGTCCTTTAGATTGTTAATGAAGTGTTAAACAAGTGTTAAAAAGGTCCCATAAGGATTGGATATCAAACGAGATGGAGGGAACAACTTCGGAGAAACTGTGGATTACACGGCCACTTCCACGGACCGTGTAACCTTATACGGACCGTGGAAGGGTCCGTACAACTCCCAGCAGAGTTGGTGATTGGCTTATGTTGAACCACGACCAGTTCCACGGACCATACGACCAGTTCCACGGATCGTGAAAGTGTCCGTGGAAGTCCCGACGGGCTGAATTATTCCAAGTCTATAAAGGTGATCCCAACTTCATTATTTTCATTCTAACACTTCCCCACTTCTCTCTAAAGTCTCTATAACATTCCATACATTCATGAACAAGAATCCAAAGGAAATCAAAGGTTCTTATAATCAAACCAAGTGAATCAAGTGTAAGAAACTCATCAAAGATCATCCAAGGCAAGGAATCCAAGTGAAGGTGAAACTAGGGTTTTGCTCAAAGTGAAGTGTTACCACTCAAGGTTCATTCCTAAATCATCTAAGGTAAGTTTTATGACATTTCCATGTTGTTTAAAGTATTTAAAAGTTGAAACACTTGGATTACAAAAAGGATATAGAAATGGGTCATGAATGTGGGAATAGTGTCACTTTTGAATGGATGTTTGGATTGAGTTATGATTCTTGATACATTATGATTATAATAATGTTATAAATGATATTGAGAACATGGAATGGTCGTTGTATATTAATGAATGTATTAGTGTGATACGACCACAAATATGGGTGATTGGAAATGAATTGAGAAGTAAGGATAATGTAGGCAATTAAAGGCTATCGTTATGATGTTGTGAATGTTATTAATGAAGTTTGGGAGTTGATATGTGTTATGAGGGAAGTGGTATAAATAAAGGAGATGCTGTCCGATTTTCTCTAGATTTAGTCATGTATACTAAGTTATCGATTATCTAATATTAGTATGCACTCTAATGAAGGTAGAGACGTGAGCACTGAAGAAGAGCGTGCAAGTGATAGAATAAGTTAAACGAAGAGGTATGTAAGGCTAACCCTTCTTTCATAAGGCATGGTTCTTTGGCCAATTATCTATCCTTCTATGAGCCTACGATATTCTCTAATGATCCTATCTCAAAAAGCTACTAAGCTTACGATCCTCAATATGATACGATGGTACTAAGTTCCTCATATGACGAGTAATCCTTTAAGGATAGATGTGATGAACGACGATAGTAATAATGCTAAAGATACTTATATGTATATATGCATATGTATGGATATTATGAAACTCCGAGCTTATATGGCTGGGTAGAATATAGTGAATATGTATATATCTATTTATGATGATGTGCGCGCACCACTGCAGATGGGTACGGATAACCCTGAGCCTTGGTAGGGCCAGGTATGACACTGAGCCTTGGTAGGGCTACTAGGTATATGAAACACCGAACCTTCGTGGTCGGGTATGCTATATAAATGCTATGTATATGACATCAATATGAGTACGAATATGCTAAGTATATGTAATTGTTATGTAAAGGCTATGTATATGCAATGTATATGAGCTGTAAATGATATGAATATGAGTATGAATGGAAATATGAATACGAATACGAAAATGGATACGAAAGGTAAATGAGTACGGATGTGGATGTATGTACACGGATACGCAATAGAAATGGAATGTCCCTATGGAAAGCAAGTAAGTGCTATGACGATGATACTATTATCTCCCATCTTATGCTATTTCATATGTTGTCTATTATGCTTTCATATTGATGTTGATCATGCTTTACATACTCAGTACATTCTTCGTACTGACGTCCTTTTGTTTGTGGACGCTGCGTCATGCCCGCAGGTGGCCAGGGAGACAGGTTTGATCCATAGCTTCATTATTCAGGGACTACATAGCGGGGCTCCATTTCATTCGGAGCTGCAGCTTTTGGTATAGATTCTTTTGTGTACATACTTATGGGCACGGCGGGGTCCTGTCCCGCCTATATGATATGACATACTTTTCTTAGAGGCTCGTAGACATGTGTATATGGTTAGATGTGTTCGGCCTTGTCGGCCTATATTTTGGGATATTATTTGTTAGCCTCGTCGGCTTATGCACATTGATATGGGCATAGTTACTAATGATGATATAGATGTGTTGTCGCCCAATGGGATTAATGTGAATGATGAATGAAAGCATGATTTAGTTATGTGGCTCACCTAGATATGATGTGAAAGTATGTTAAGAGGTGCCCGGGTGGGTTAGCACCGGGTGCCTGTCGCGGCCCTCCGGTCGGGTCGTGACAAAGATAATCTTAAGCACAAGCAAGATAATTATTTACTTACCTCATATAGCAGCCACAACTCAAAATCAAAGCTTCCTTTAGCATACAACAACCCTCAACTCCAATACAACACTATACAAGGGCTAATATTCACTTAAGCTGATCTCCAAGGTTAATCTTGCATCAAATCATCAAGTCTTGACCTTGAACACTTATGAACTGTTAGAGAGGGTTTTGGAGAGTATCTGAATGAAGGTTGGGGTGGAGCTAATGTAAAATGAACCCTGGAATGAATCTCTTCACCAGAGATCTCAGATGAGGGAACCCTAAAACATCACAAGGTCGGCCAACCGACTCACTTCTGTGGCCACTTTAATGGACCGGATAAAATTTGATGCTCCGTCAAATGGAACTCCAAAATTACCTCACTATAACCATTATGCGATGGAAAGGTTTCCATTTGATAGGCCGTAGAATTTTTCACGGTCAGTCAAACGGATCCGTCAAATGGCACTGCCCGAGCAGTCTATCTTAAAACATCCATAACTTTATACTCCGATGTCGCATCGATAAACTGTTTGTTGCATTGAAAACTAGACTCAATGAACTTAAATTTGGATAGGAAATTCACTCCCCAAATCCTCATAAACTAGTAGATATACCCTCATTAATTTAGACCAAAATCCTACCGAGAGTTCTTTCCACCTTTTTCCCTATTTTTAATAAACTTAATTTCTTCAATTCACTTGATTTCGAAACCTTTAGATACTTTCTTAACACTTGATCAAGGTCTTCCTTAACCTTATAGGAGTTCCATGGCCCCTCCGGGCTCACGTTAGTTCACTTATGACACAAGCGATATGAAATTTTTCAAGGTGTAACATGCTTCCCCCCTTAGGAACATTCGTCCTCGAATGTAGGACCTCATATGCATCATTACACAGCATATCATACGTAGAATCTCTTAGGAGGATAAACATCATTATTCAGCTACCTTAGGTGATCACCTTTGCCCTTATCTCTCTCTTAATCGCTATTTAACATGGATCATCAGACTAGCATCGTCATGAGCATATGAAGATGGAATTCATGGCAGCTTGAAATCGTATGGAACCTTTTAATCTGGAATAGACATAAGTATTTCATCCCTTAATGTTTCTTCTGCCTTCAATATAATCTTTTTGCCATTCTTACTATGCCACAAAACTTTTACGAAGGTACCATCCTTAATCCTCAATTCATGGATTTTTTGGTCTAGTATAGCTACCGGGACTGCCTCGAGCGATAGGCTTTCTGTCATTTGCACATTATAAATCTGCACTATGACTAGCGCGTTCCCGTAACCTGAAAACTAGATAGATAATTCTTGAGGCAACTCCAATTGATACATCACTTAACCTATTCGTTAAACTAACTTCTATAGGTCAAAGTGCCTCGGCTAAGCTTGCCCCTCTTGGTGACTTCCATTTTGCCTTTGATAAGATATATATGTTACACCTCGAAAAAATTTCATGTCGTTATGCGGTGAGTAGGCCAACGTAAGTTAAGGTGTATATGATGTCCCTACTAGTAAAAAGGGATACTTAATGATTCTAATTAAGATTCCAAAGACATTTGAGGCAAGAGAAGAAAGCTCGTGGGAGATAGTTAAGGTAGAGAATATCTTACCCCGAATATAAATGTACCAACACGTATTCCTGGTGATTTAGGGGGTTAGAAGTTGAACAAATTGAATCGGCGAAATTTGAACTGAATCAGGGAAATTCTGCAGACACCAATCACTGTCGACGGGCCGTTGACATGTCAACGAAAAATCACTGTGCACCATCAATATGTTTCTGCAGACTGAGACTGCGCAGGCGCAAGTTGACCGACTGTCGACACGTCGACGGGACCGTCGACCTAACCGTCAACACGTTTCTGCAATCAAATATTCTCAGGTGTAAGTCAATGAAGCAAGCCGACGGACCGTCGACACGTTGACGGGTCGTCGACCCGCTTGTCGAACCGCTTCTCTGGAACTTTCCATTTTCAGCTATAAATAGACGAGTTGTGCCCCAAATTTTTAGATTCCAGTCTCTCTCTAAGTCTTGAAGGTTCTAGAAAAGTTCTCCCTTCATATCATCATATATCCAAGGGAAATCAAGGAGTAAACACTAAGAATTAGAAAAATCAAGTGCAAGGATACTTCTTGGGTTTTGTGGAAACCAAGAATCTCTTTAGTGATTGAAGTGGGGTTTTCTCCAAGTGAAGTAATCCCATTCAAAGCCCATTCCTACATCATCAAAGGTAAGTGTTATGTTCAATTCATGTTATTAAGAATATTGAGAGGTTAAAAGACTTGGATTGTGGAATGGAGGAGAATATGGAGTACAAATATGAAAACAGTGATATTCTTGAATGATGACTTAACTTGAATAATAGTTCATGACATTTTATGAGTACAATTTTATGGTGGATAATACGAATGATGTTAAAGGAGTATTATATGAGAATGAATATGAAGTTGTATTATAGGTATGGTTATGGATGATTTTGAAGATGGATTTAAGAAGTCAACAATGTGTAACTTGAAGAATTTGTTGATTATGTTATCATGGGTGTCCTGTACATGTTTCTGGTTATCTAATCTTAGTACAAATACTCTTGAATGTAGAATTTGGAGTATTGGAGGGAAGCAATTAGTCGATAAAGCTAGAGCGACGTAAAGGTATGTGAGGCTAGCCCTTCCTTCAAAGGCATGATTCTTATATATTGTGATTTCTTTTCGGAAATTCCCATGACCTTCTTACATCCCAAAAGACGAAAGCTAAGGAGTATTAAGAGTTTTCTACAAGACAGAGATGGGATATGTTCTATGATAACGATGATGATAATGATGCTTTCATGAGTTTGATAGTTCTATTTTTATGGTTTCGTTGATGTTACTTTTTGTTGTTGTCTCACCTCATGATATTAGTTCTCCCGAGGTGAGGCATAGCGATGATGATTATGCCATAACGTAATTAGAGGTTCCCGACCTTACGTCACTCCAATAGAGTTATAGCTTTTACTTGAGCTCCCATGCATGCCTTATATTATGTATATGTATGATTACACCGCGCCTATATGGCCGGGCAGTCACCACTACGACAGGCGTAGTGGGCCGCTATGATGGTGATTACACCATGACTAGATGGCATGGGCAGACACCACTAGTGGACGGCTTGAGATGTTTACCCCGGACGCGGGCTAATGATGATCACACCACACCAACATGGTTGGCCAGTTTACATATGCATACATGACATGATGTTGTTATTGGTATAAATTAGCATGCATGATTCCGTCTCAGGAGGCAAGTAGTTACAGTTATTTTTCTTCTTATTCTTTCTATATTCCTTTATTATGTTACCATGTATGCCTTACATATTCAGTACATTATTCGTATTGACGTCATTTTCTTTTTGGACGCTGTGTTCATGCCCACAGGTAGACAGGGGGCGGTCCAGATCCTTAGGAGCCAGACCAGCTTGTACAGGAGCACTTCCCTACTCCGGAGGTGCAGTGTTTGATATATTCTTTTGTGTACATAATCGGGAACGACGGGGTCCTGTCCCGTCCTTATGTTTAGTACTCTAGTTATAGGCTCGTAGATACGTCTGTGTGGGTAGTGGATGTCTTATGATCACCCCAATGTATATTGTTGTATATCATTTTACAGCCGTGAGGACTTATACATATTTATATATATATACATATATATATGTATTGCCTTGGTGATTACGTGTGTGAAGGTTGGGCATGATGGTTAACATGATGAGTGGTGCTCGGTAGTCAGCTCCGGGTACCCGTCATGGCCCACTGGTTGGGTCGTGACAAAAGTGGTATCAGAGCAATTCTGTCCTAGGGTGTGTCTACGAGCCGTGTCCAGTAGAGCTTTTTTTATGGGTGTGAAGCGCGCCACACTTATAAACAAGAGGCTGAGGGGAATTTAGGAATAATGGCCGTTCTTCTTCTCCATAGATCGTGCGATAGAGCTATGGTATAAGATTTCCTTTCCCTAGTTGTGCGTTATGATTTCAGCGATGCCGGCAAAGAGAAAAGCAACAGCAGCCCAAAAGGGCAAGACTGCGGCAGGAAGGTGGGTTGAACAGGAGCCGCCGGTATATGTAGAAGAGGGTGAGTCCCATAATGAGGCTCTATCTCACACCTCTCACACTCCGCCTATTTCAGAGGAGCATGAAGGGGCTCCAGCTCGAGTTCCAGTACCTCCAGTCCCTCCACCGGGTGCTTTGGGTCAACAGATGACCGAGGCCATTCAGTTGTTAACACAGCTAGTTGCCACCCAGGCTCAGCGGTAGAGTACAGGTCCGGGTGACAGAGCAACTAGTACCAGAGCCCATGATTTTATGAGTTTGTAATCGCCCAGAATTTTTCGGGTCGAAGCCAGATGAAGACTCGCGAGGTTTCATAGACGAGGTGTTAAGGACGCTGCGGATTATACATGCTTCCGATATTGAGTCAGTGGAGTTAGCGTCTTATAGATTGCGAGATGTCACCGTTTTATGGTATAATAACTGGATAGCTTCAAGGAAGGAAAATGCACCTCCCCTGGTTTGGCAGGAATTTGTAGATGTCTTCCTTCGTCATTATTTGCCACCCGAGGTTCGAAGGGCCCGAGCTGACAGGTTTCTAAATCTAAAGCAAGGAAATATGTGTGCTCGGGAATATAGTCTTCATTTCAATACATTGGCCCGGTATGCTCCCACTATGGTAGCCGATATGGGAGACAGAGTACATAGATTTATGAGCGGCTTAGGGCCACATTTGTTCAAAGATTGTTTGACAGCTTCGTTGCAGGAGGGGATGGACATCTCCCGTATCAAGGCCCACACCCAGAATTTAGAAGAGCAGCAACAGCCGCAACGGGGTGAGCGCGATATTTATAGAGGGCAGAGTAAGAGGGCTAGATCTGCTGGTGCTAGTAGTGAGTATAGAATGGGTCAGCGGCAATAGTATTCCAGCTATTCGGGCCAGTCCGCGACTAGTGCACCTCCTCCATTCACGGGCAGGAGATTTGATCGCCCCATTTATTCTGGTCCGGGTCAGAGTTCGAGGGTCTCAGGTCCCTAGTTTGGAGGTGATCCTAGTCAAAGGAGACCGCCGATATCGCGATGCAGTCAGTGCGGTAGATTATATTTGGGCCAGTGTCACCGAGGATCAGATGCTTGTTATGCCTGTGGTCAGGTTAGGCATATGATGCGTGATTATCCGTCGATGGGCGGTAGAGTTGGGGCTCAGCCTACGAGATCAGCAGCAGGTTCTTCTTCGTCCGTGCGCCCTGTCGGGCGGACTACCCCGACTGTAACAGGCCGTGGCAGAGGCCGAGGGGGAGCTCCCAGTTCAAGTGGCCCTCAGCAGCCCCGTATTTATGCTCTAGCCGGACGCCAGGATCTTGAGTCCTCCCTAGATGTGGTTACAGGTATATTGACCATATCCGCTCATGACGTTTATGCATTGATTGATCCGGGTTTCATGTTGTCTTATATCACTCCTTATATTGTTGGCCGTATTGGGGTGAAACCCGAGCCAATTAAACCTTTCGAGGTATCTACTCCGGTTGGTGATCCAGTAATAGCTAGACAAGTATACAACAATTGTGTGGTTGTGGTATGTGATCGCCAGACTACAACTGATTTGATTGAACTAGAAATGCTAGATTTTGATGTGATTATGGGCATGGATTGGTTGGCCTCGTGCTATGCTAATGTGGATTGTAGAACAAAAATAGTTCGGTTCCAATTTCCAAACGAACCAACGCTTGAATGGAAAGAAAACACAGCATCTCTAAGAGGTAGGTTTATTTCCTATCTCAGAGCGAGGAAGATGATCGCCAAAGGCTATATTTATCATTTGGTCCGGGTTCATGACACGGAAGTAAAGCCACTGACCCTCCAATCTGTTCCGGTAGTAAATGAATTTCTGGATGTATTTCCAGATGAACTTCCAGGCTGTTACATCCCGTATTTTGAACGACGAGACGATTCGGGTTAACTATGAAAAGTTAGGATTAAGACCATTCCGGGGTACGAAGTCGGGACGTGTGACCTTCGATTTTGTCATGTGACCTAAGTGTGTATGACGTTATTGGTATGGAATCATCAAAGAAACTTCGGGACCAAAAGTGGAAATTGTGGAACTTGCCAATTATTGAAAGAAAGAGAGGGAGTAAATCATAGCCATGTGGCCGGCCACCTTAGGAGTGGGCCATGGCCACATGGTTGGCCATTATTTGTAATATAAGGGTGACTTAGAGGGATTAATTCAACACATTTCAAGACTTAGAAAAATCAAGAAACTTGGAGAAAACAACCAACAAGCATTCGGCCATGGCAATGAAAAACCAAGACCAAGATTAAGCTTTCCAAAAATTATTTCTTTGATGCAAACCTACTAATTTGAGGGTGCTTAGTAACGTGGAGTTGTTGTTTCAAGCGTTGGATCACTCGTTTTCATCTTTGGCCAACTTTGGATAAGTTGAGGGGTTGTGAAGAAAGGTAAATTCTAATCTTGTTTTATGAGTTATGAAGGGTTTATGTGTGTTGTTGTATGTTGTTATGGATGAAATTCATGAAAGTTTTGTATTTGAAGTGAAGCCGTGTGTATGGTAGTTTAGCCGTGCATGTGTGTATGTTGTGTTAAAGGTGGTGCATGAGTTTTATGTAGTATGTTTGGTTATTGTAGAGTGTTGAAATGGATGAAAATCATGAAGTATACATATATGGGTGTTGGCCGAATAAGGCCCTTCATGTGTGCCAAGAGATGAATCAATTTTCTTAGAGTTTTGGTTGTTGTTGTTATGTGGATTTTATGTGGAAAGTGAGAGTTTAATGGTTCAAATTGGTATTGTAAGTGTTAGGGGCTGATTTGGAAGGTTTGGTGCATTTAGTGTAATTTTTATGTTTATGGAAATGGCATGGTTAGAGTATAGATTGTTGGAGTAAATCATGATTCGAAATCGAGGAATGTGTTAGAGTTGAAGTTCTCGGGTTTGGGGATCATTTCGGGTGGAATGGAGAGTTTGTTGGATTGTTGGAAATATTGTGTGTATTGCTTAAAGAGTTCTTGAATGTTGTTTGAGTGGTTTTGGATTGATAATTGAATGTGCGTTAGTTTGATTACATGTTGGTTTGTGTGTATGTAGTTGTAGTGAGCATAATTGGAATATTGTTGGAATGTGTGGAGAAGGATTATTAATGTTTGAATATGTTTGAATTGATTATGGATATTATTGGAATGATTGTTGGTGTTGTTGTGTTGTTGAATTTGGCCGAGTTGAATTCTCGGGGTTGGTCTATTTATAAAGGAAGTGCTGCCCAATTTTCCGTAGGATTATGTGTTAGTTGGAGATGAATTTCTAAATGATTGGTTGACGTTGGTATCTATTAATGTCATGTAGATCTTGGGGAGTTCGAGATATAAGTTTGATTTGGATTGCCGTTGTGTGCAAGCGAGGTATGTAAAGCTTAACTCTTCTTTCTTTTGGCATGTCTTAGTTCAATATAGGCTACAATATTAGCCTCGAGGAAATTCCATTCTCATAATCCGAGCATGTCTATGATTCGCGTTTGTCTTTTGGTACTCGTATGTTGATGTGAGAAAATATTGGTTTTGATGTTGTTGGAAAAAAAATTGATTTTAAAGTTGCATAAAAACTTGGTTTTCAAAAGAGTTTTATTCTTAAACGATGTTGAAACTACGAACGCTCATAACTTTCGACTAAGGGCTCGGATTGCCTCGATATCGTCGTGGGAGGTTGTATGACGTGTGATGAGTATGTTTTCCATAGGCGGGCCCGGCTCGGGTCGACACTCGTCCGTGGGTCCCGCGACCTTCCTTTGTACTTTTCTGACGACGTTTGAGAGAGTTTGGTATGACGATTTTCCCGATTCCCAAGTATGGTCATTTTACTTACTTTTTGAACTTATGATAACGATTTTATGCATATGGTTACTCACGACTCTGCTCGTGCGGTTTGTTGGTACATCGTTCGCCGGTTCCCGGGCCGGTATGTTATCGTGCGCACTATGATATACTCCGGTGTTATGCTGTGTTACGGTTCCCGAGACCTCGCCATAGGGCCGGGTTCCGTTTATGGAGTTATGCTGTGATATGGCTTATGATGTGTTGTGATGATGTGTTGTGTTCGGGGTTGTATGGAGATTTGAAACCTTCTGGTGTTATGCTGTGTTATGGCGCCATCGACAGGCGGGCGACCATATTTTCTGTGCCCTTTTACATGCTTTGTACTTTGAAAATAAACATTTGGCATTTTGGAAAGGTACTTACTTTCGGTACTCCTGTTTTGAGTGTGGCTCAGATCTATTTACTGTATTTTCTGCTTTGCATACTCAGTACATATTTCGTACTGACCCCCTTTCTTCGGGGGGGGGCTGCGTTTCATGCCCGCAGGTACAGACGCCCAGTTTGGCGATCCGCCAGTTTAGGAGACCTATCCTGCTGTGTTGGAGTGCTCCTTTTATCCCGGAGCCTACATCTTGGTATATACTCGTTCGTTGCATATGTGTGTGTGTGTGTGTTCGGGTACGGCGGGGCCCCTGTCCCGTCATATGATTCTGTTAGTCTGTTGGTTTGTTTAGAGGTCTGTAGACGTATATGTGGGTTGTGTGCCTACCCTGTACGGATGAGTTTGTATATTATATGTTTTGGGCCGATGTGCCATCTGTTAGCCTTGTCGGCTTTCGATACATATGTGTTTGAGTTTGAGACGTGTTTGAGACAGCGTTTGATATTTGTATGCGCGTCAGCCGGTACCGTGTGTGATTCAGGTTCGATGAATGCGTTTGGGTGCCCAACTCGGGCACTAGTCACGGCCTACGGGGTTGGGTCGTGACAAAAGTGGTATCGAGCCGACTTCGTCCTCGGATTGTCTACGAGCTACCGTGTCTCGTAGAGTCTTGTTTATCGGTGTGTTGTGCACCACATCTATAGCGAGAAGCTACGGGGCATCTAGGGTGTTATCTTTCTTTCGATCCTAGATCGTGCCATAGAGCCAAGTCATAGGAAATGAGATTCCTTACTTTGATCTTTGATTTCAGCAGAAGAATGGCGTTGATAGCAGAAAGTGACTAGCGATGTTGGAAGTTGCAAGCACGCAGGTAAGTAAAGGTATGTTTGTTGCCATAGAGAATTTGGGTATCTGGAATGGGAAGTAAGCATGTCCGTAGGTGAGAAGTTAGTGTCGAGGTTTGGAGAGAGCTAAAATAGTAAGTGTGTTATGAGAGCGTTTGGAAATCTGTTAGAGCTTCGATTTACTCCAGATTAGGTGATGAAAGTCATGTGATGGGGTGGACGCGATTATATTGGAGTTAGGGCATCGTATTTCATCGGAGTTCCGAGGTTAAGCGTGCCGGGGTGAGAGCAAATTCAGGATGGGTGACCCCCTGGGAAGTTTTTGGAAATCTTGTAAGTTCCGATGTAAGTGGCAGATGAGAGGCTAAGATTGCAGCATAATGTGTGAACGGAAAGTTGAAAGACGAAATCTAAGCCAAGGAGCAGTAGAAGAGTTCGAATTAAAGTTAGCAATGAGATAAAGAAGGAAGGAAAGAGTATGATTGGCTGGTACGGCTATGTGTTATGGTAATAACGAGAATCTTCCCCGAGGTCTTCGTACGACCTTATAAGACTAGTTGAACATTCGAGGACGAATGTTCCAAAGGGGGAAGGATGTTACATCCCGTATTTTGAACGACGAGACGATTCGGGTTAACTATGAAAAGTTAGGATTAAGACCATTCCGGGTACGAAGTCGGGACGTGTGACCTTCGATTTTGTCATGTGACCTAAGTGTGTATGACGTTATTGGTATGGAATCATCAAAGAAACTTCGGGACCAAAAGTGGAAATTGTGGAACTTGCCAATTATTGAAAGAAAGAGAGGGGTAAATCATAGCCATGTGGCCGGCCACCTTAGGAGTGGGCCATGGCCACATGGTTGGCCATTATTTGTAATATAAGGGTGACTTAGAGGATTAATTCATCACATTTCAAGACTTAGAAAAATCAAGAAACTTGGAGAAAACAACCAACAAGCATTCGGCCATGGCAATGAAAAACCAAGACCAAGATTAAGCTTTCCAAAAATTATTTCTTTGATGCAAACCTACTAATTTGAGGGTGCTTAGTAACGTGGAGTTGTTGTTTCAAGCGTTGGATCACTCGTTTTCATCTTTGGCCAACTTTGGATAAGTTGAGGGGTTGTGAAGAAAGGTAAATTCTAATCTTGTTTTATGAGTTATGAAGGGTTTATGTGTGTTGTTGTATGTTGTTATGGATGAAATTCATGAAAGTTTTGTATTTGAAGTGAAGCCGTGTGTATGGTAGTTTAGCCGTGCATGTGTGTATGTTGTGTTAAAGGTGGTGCATGAGTTTTATGTAGTATGTTTGGTTATTGTAGAGTGTTGAAATGGATGAAAATCATGAAGTATACATATATGGGTGTTGGCCGAATAAGGCCCTTCATGTGTGTCAAGAGATGAATCAATTTTCTTAGAGTTTTGGTTGTTGTTGTTATGTGGATTTTATGTGGAAAGTGAGAGTTTAATGGTTCAAATTGGTATTGTAAGTGTTAGGGGCTGATTTGGAAGGTTTGGTGCATTTAGTGTAATTTTTATGTTTATGGAAATGGCATGGTTAGAGTATAGATTGTTGGAGTAAATCATGATTCGAAATCGAGGAATGTGTTAGAGTTGAAGTTCTCGGGTTTGGGGATCATTTCGGGTGGAATGGAGAGTTTGTTGGATTGTTGGAAATACTGTGTGTATTGCTTAAAGAGTTCTTGAATGTTGTTTGAGTGGTTTTGGATTGATAATTGAATGTGCGTTAGTTTGATTACATGTTGGTTTGTGTGTATGTAGTTGTAGTGAGCATAATTGGAATATTGTTGGAATGTGTGGAGAAGGATTATTAATGTTTGAATATGTTTGAATTGATTATGGATATTATTGGAATGATTGTTGGTGTTGTTGTGTTGTTGAATTTGGCCGAGTTGAATTCTCGGGGTTGGTCTATTTATAAAGGAAGTCTTTGCCCAATTTTCCGTAGGATTATGTGTTAGTTGGAGATGAATTTCTAAATGATTGGTTGACGTTGGTATCTATTAATGTCATGTAGATCTTGGGGAGTTCGAGATATAAGTTTGATTTGGATTGCCGTTGTGTGCAAGCGAGGTATGTAAAGCTTAACTCTTCTTTCTTTTGGCATGTCTTAGTTCAATATAGGCTACAATATTAGCCTCGAGGAAATTCCATTCTCATAATCCGAGCATGTCTATGATTCGCGTTTGTCTTTTGGTACTCGTATGTTGATGTGAGAAAATATTGGTCTTGATGTTGTTGGAAAAAAATTGATTTTAAAGTTGCATAAAAACTTGGTTTTCAAAAGAGTTTTATTCTTAACGACGTTGAAACTATGAACGCTCATAACTTTCGACTAAGGGCTCGGATTGCCTCGATATCGTCGTGGGAGGTTGTATGACGTGTGATGAGTATGTTTTCCATAGGCGGGCCCGGCTCGGGTCGACACTCGTCCGTGGGTCCCGCGACCTTCCTTTGTACTTTTCTGACGACGTTTGAGAGAGTTTGGTATGACGATTTTCCCGATTCCCAAGTATGGTCATTTTACTTACTTTTTGAACTTATGATAACGATTTTATGCATATGGTTACTCACGACTCTGCTCGTGCGGTTTGTTGGTACATCGTTCGCCGGTTCCCGGGCCGGTATGTTATCGTGCGCACTATGATATATTCCGGTGTTATGCTGTGTTACGGTTCCCGAGACCTCGCCATAGGGCCGGGTTCCGTTTATGGAGTTATGCTGTGATATGGCTTGCGATGTGTTGTGATGATGTGTTGTGTTCGGGGTTGTATGGAGATTTGAAACCTTCTGGTGTTATCTTTGTGTTATGGCGCCATCGACAGGCGGGCGACCATATTTTCAGGCTTACTTTTACATGCTTTGTACTTTGAAAATAAACATTTGGCATTTTGGAAAGGTACTTACTTTCGGTACTCCTGTTTTGAGTGTGGCTCAGATCTATTTACTGTATTTTCTGCTTTGCATACTCAGTACATATTTCGTACTGACCCCCTTTCTTCGGGGGGGCTGCGTTTCATGCCGCGGTACGGACGCCCCGGTTTGGCGATCCGCCGGTTAGGAGACCTATCTGCTTTGTGTTGGAGTGCTCCTTTTATCCCGGAGCCTACATCTTGGTATATACTCGTTCGTTGCATATGTGTGTGTGTGTGTGTTCAGGGGTACGGCGGGGCCCTGTCCCGTCATATGATTCTGTTAGTCCGTTTGTTTGTTTAGAGGTCTGTAGACGTATATGTGGGTTGTGTGCCTACCCTGTACGGATGAGTTTGTATATTATATGTTTTGGGCCGATGTGCCATCTGTTAGCCTTGTCGGCTTTCGATACATATGTGTTTGAGTTTGAGACGTGTTTGAGACAGCGTTTGATATTTGTATGCGCGTCAGTCAGCTGTGTGTGATTCAGGTTCGATGAATGCGTTTGGGTGCCCAACTCGGGCACTAGTCACGGCCTACGGGGTTGGGTCGTGACACAGGCCTTCCACCGGAACGAGAGATTGATTTCGTTATCGATGTGTTGTCGGATACCATACCTATATCTATTCCTCCCTATAGAATGGCCCCTGCAGAGTTGAAAGAGTTAAAGGCGCAATTGAAAGATTTGCTTGAGAAGGGATTCGTTAGACCCAGTTCATCGCCATGGGGAGCACCTGTCTTATTTGTGAGAAAGAAGGATGGTTCTTTACGAATGTGCATCGATTATAGGCAGTTGAACAGAGTGACGATAAAGAATAAATATCCTCTTTCGAGAATCGATGATTTGTTTGATCAATTATAGGGTGCCAAGTGGTTTTTCAAAATAGATCTGAGGTCAGGTTATCATCAAGTGAGAGTTAGAGAAAAAGACATTCCGAAGACAGCTTTCAGAACCAGATATGGTCATTATGAATTTCGAGTAATGTCATTCGGGTTGACAAATGCCCCAGCCGTGTTCATGAATTTGATGAATAATGTGTTCAGGCCTTTCTTAGATCTATTTGTGATAGTGTTTATTATGACATTCTAGTATATTCTCGGACTGAAGCAGAACATGCAGATCATTTGCGTACTATCCTCGAAATTCTTCGGGCTCGTGAATTGTATGCTAAATTTTTTAAATATGAATTTTGGCTGAATTCGGTAACTTTTCTGGGCCATATCATTTCAGCTAATGTCATTCGAGTTGATACTCAGAAAATTGAGGCTGTGAAGACTTGGCCAAGGCCTACAACGCCAACGGAAGTCTGTAGCTTCTTAGGACTAGAAGGCTATTATAGAAGATTTGTGAAAGGATTCTCTTTTATTTCAGCACCATTAATGAAGCTAACGCAGAAATCAGCAAAATTTCAGTGGACCGACGTTTGTGAATGCAGCTTTCAGGAATTGAAAGACAAATTAACTTCGGCCCCGGTCCTGACACTCCCAGAAGGACCAGAGGGCTATGTCGTTTATTGTGATGCCTCCGGTGTTGGATTGGGCTGTGTGTTGATGCAGCACGGTAAAGTCATTGCCTATGCTTCCCGACAGTTGCGGAAACATGAGAAGAATTATCCAACTCATGATCTCGAATTGGCTGCGGTTATTCATGCACTAAAGATGTGGAGACACTATTTGTATGGCATTCATGTTGATATCTACATGGATCACAAAAGCCTCTAATATATTTTCCAGCTGAAGGAGTTAAACCTACGACAGAGGCGGTGGTTAGAACTGTTGAAAGATGATGATGTGAGTATTTTATATCACCCTGGAAAAGCGAATGTGGTGGCTGATGCACTTAGCCACAAATCAATGGGTAGTCTATGTGATGTCCTGTCAGAGGAGAAAGAATTAGTCCATGAACTCCACCAGCTAGCTAGCCTAGGAATTCGTTTAATGGACTCGGGCGACACAAGAGTTACTTTGCATAACCCAGCTATTTAATCTCTAGACATGGAAGTGAAAGAGCGCCCGATATGAAGATCCCCGGTTGGCCACTATAGAGATACATTTCTGTGAGAAAGAGAAGTCACCATTTGAAGCCTCTGCGCAGATGGAGTTCTCAGAAGTATCGAGAAGCTGTGTGTACTGAGATGTGGCGAGATCGCGTCGTCGGATTCGGAAGAAGCTCATTACTCCCGTTTTTCTATTCATCCAGGGGCAACAAAGATGTATCACGATCTCAAGTTAATGTATTGGTGGGAAGGAATGAAGAAAGATATAGCAGAATTTATGGCCCAGTGTCCCAACTACCAACAAGTGAAGATTGAACATCAGAAGCCAGGAGGATTGTTGCAAGCGATGAAAATTCCAACTTGGAAATGGGAAGTAATTAACATGGATTCCATTGTAGGCTTACTTCGTTCTTAGCATAAATATGATTCTATATGGGTAATCTGGACACACTTACAAAATCAGCCCATTTTCTTCCGGTCAAAACTACATATTCAGCATAAGATTATGCAAGGTTATATCTTAAGGAGATAGTGCAACTTCATGGTATCCCAATATCTATTATCACAGATAGAGGAGCACAATTTACTGCTAAATTCTGGAAGTCTTTCCAAGAAGGCTTGGGAACTCAAGTGAGACTCAGTACAGCATTTCATCCACAGACGGATGGGCAAGCTGAATGCACCATTCAGACCTTGGAAGATATGTTACGGACATGTGTGCTATATTTCGGAGGTAGTTGGGATGATCACTTACCTCTTATTGAGTTTGCATACAACAACAACTATCATTCCAGTATTCAGATGGCCTCGTGTGAAGCTCTATATGGAAGGAAGTGTAGATCTCCAATTAGATGATTTGAAGTAGGAGAGGTACAACTAATAGGTCCGGAGTTGGTCCAACAAGCAGTGGAAAAGATCAAGGTTATCCGAGATCGATTGTTGACAGCCCAAAGTCGCCAGAAATCTTATGCTGACAACCGTCGGCGAGACTTAGAATTCCAAGTTGATGATTAGGTATTCCTAAAGGTATAATGAAAGGCATTATGAGATTTGGCAAGAAGGGAAAATTGAGTCCTCGATATGTCGGACCTTATAAGATTATACGCAAGGTGGGCCATGTGGCTTATGAACTATATTTACCTCCAAAGCTTGAATCTGTCCATCCAGTTTTTCATGTGTCAATGCTCCGCAAATGTGTTGGAGATCCAGCTAGAATCGTGTCAGTGAATGATGTTCAAGTTACAGAGAAGTTGGCTTATGAAGAGGTGCCCATTGCCATACTAGATAGGCAAGTACAGAAGCTTAGAAATAAAGAGGTAGCCTCGGTTAAGGTCCTGTGGAGAAACAATAACCGAGAGGAAATAACTTGGGAAGAGGAAGAAGACTTGAAGTCCAAGTATCCACAATTGTTTTCACCCCCAGGAGAGGTTCAAGATGAAACACCATTATCATAAGGTATGTGATGCTTTCTTTTAATGCTTTTGGTTGTGTGTGGCCATATTTTCTTGCCATTGTGTTGTAGCCCTGTGAGGAAATGTTATTGTAGGTTGTTGTGACAGGGTGGTAGTGCTATATTACAGGGAAAATTCTGAAATTTTTTTTGTAGAATTCCCGAGAACTTAACATTCGAGGACGAATGTTCCTAAGGGGGGGAGAGTGTTACACCTCAGAAAATTTCATGTCGTTATGCGCTGAGTAGGCCAACGTAAGTTAAGGTGTATATAATGTCCCTATTAGTAAAAAAGGGTACTTAATAATTCAAATTAAGATTCCAAAGACATTTGAGGCAAGAGAAGAAAGCCCGTGGGAGATAGTTAAGGTAGAGAATATCTTACCCCGAATATAAATGTACCAACAGGTATTCCTGGTGATTTACGGGGTTAGAAGTTGAACAAATTGAATCGGCGAAATCTGAACTGAATCAGGAAAATTTTACAGACACCAGTCACTATCGACGGGCCATCACTGTGCACCGTCAATATGTTTCTGCAGACTGAGACCTGCAGGCACAAGTCGACGGACCAAGTTGAAGGACCGTCGACCCAACCGTCAACATGTTTTTGCAATCAGAGATTCTCAGGTGTAAGTCGATGAAGCAAGTCGACGGACCGTCGACATGTCGACGGGTCGTCGACCTACTCGACGAACTGCTTCTCCGGAACTTTATAGTTTCAGCTATAAATAGACGAGTTGTGCCCCAAATTTTCAGATTCCAATCTCTCTCTAAGTCTTGAAGGTTCTAGAAAAGTTCTCTCTTCATATCATCATATATCCAAGGGAAATCAAGGAGTAAACACCAAGAATTAGTAGAATTATGTGCAAGGATACTCCCTAAGGTTTGTGGAAACCAAGAATCTCTTTGGTGATTGAAGTAGGGTTTTCTCCTAGTGAAGTAATCCCATTCAAAGCCCATTCCAATATCATCAAAGGTGAGTATTGTGTTCAATTCATGTTATTAAGAATATTGAGAGGCTAAAAGACTTGGATTGTGGAAGGGAGGAGAATATAGAGTACAAACATGAAAAGAGTGATATTCTTGAATGATGTCTTAACTTGAATAATAGTTCTTGACATGTTATGAGTATAATTTTGTGGTGGATAATACGAATGATGTTAAAGGAGTATTATATGAGAATGAATATGAAGTTGTACTATAGGTATGGTTATGGATGATTTTGAAGATGGATTTAAGAAGTAAACAATGTGTAACTTGAAGAATTTGTTGATTATGTTAGCATGGGTGTCCTGTACATGTTTCTGGTTATCTAATCTTAGTACAAATTCTCTTGAATGTAGAATTGTGAGTATTGGAGGGAAGTAATAGTCGATAAAGCTAAAGCGACGTAAAGGTATGTAAGGCTATCCCTTCCTTCAAAGGCATGATTCTTATATATTATGATTTCTTTTCAGAAATTCCCATGACCTTCTTACATCCCAAAAGACGAAAGCTAAGGAGTATTAAGAGTTTCCTAAAAGATAGAGATGGGATATGTTCTATGATAATGATGATGATAATGATGCTTTCATGAGTTTGATAGTTCTATTTTTATGATTTCATTGATGTTACTTTTTGTTGTTGTCTCACCATGCTATTAGTTCTCCCTAAAGTAGGCATAGCGATTTACGATTATTCCATAACGTAATCGGAGGTTTCCGACCTTACATCACTCCGATAGAGTTATAGCTTTTACTTGAGATCCTATGCATGCCTTATAATATGTATATATATGATTATACCGTGCCTATATGGTCGGGCAGTCACCACTACCATAGGCGTAGTGGGCAGCTATGATGATGATTACACCATGCCTAGATGGCATGGGCAGACACCACTAGTGGGAGGCTTGAGATGTTTACCCCAGACGCGGGCTAATGATGATCACACCGCACCTATATGGTCAGGCGGTTTACATATGCATACATGACATGATGTTGTTATTGGTATAAATTAGCATACATGATTCCGCCTCAAGAGGCAAGTAGTTACAGTTATTTTTCTTCTTATTCTTTCTATATTCCTTTATTATGTTACCATGTATGCCTTACATACTTAGTACATTGTTCGTACTGACGTCCTTTTCTTTTTGGATGTTGTGTTCATGCCCACAGGTAGACAGGGGGACGGTCCGCATCATTAGAGCTAGACCCGGGGGTGCGGCCAGAGCACTTCCCTACTCCGGAGGTGCAGTTTTTGATATATTCTTTTGTGTACATAGTCGGGCACGAGGGGGTCCTGTCCCGTCCTTATGTTCAGTACTCTAGTTAGAGGCTCGTAGATACGTATGTGTGGGTAGTGGGTGTCTTATGATCACCCCAATGTATATTGTTGTATATCATTTTACTGCGCCGTGAGTAGGCTTATATATATATATATATATATATATATATATATATTGCCTTGGTGATTACGTGTGTGCAGGTTGGGCATGATGGTTAACATGGTGAGTGGTGCTCGGTAGTCAGCTCTGGGTACCCGTCATGGCCCACTGGTTGGGTCGTGACAATATCCTTAGGAGCACCCAATTTTCCACTTAAAACTTTAGGCCCCTAATGTACGTCTTCTATTTTGAATAACTTTCGGGTGCTGCGGGTCTTGCGTATCACATCGGGTCTGAAAAATTCTAATTTTTCTAACCACAGCTGACCCTATGGGAGATCAACATCTTTCCCTGTATAGTGCCTCATACAAAGTCTTTCTAAAGCTAGCATAGTAGCTATTGATATATGCAAATTTTGTAAGCTGAACATAATTATCCCAACTCCCTTCAAAACCCAACATATAAGCCCATAAAGAAATCTTTGAGCATTTGAAAGTGCGCTCTATTTGCCCATCTACCTGAGAATGAATGAAAATGTTGAGGTTAACCTGCATTTCTGCATTTCTCTGTAAGGATCTTTAGACTCTAATTGGGAACTGGGTACCTCAGTCAAGTACAATAGAATCGGAATGCAATACAACCAAACAATCTCTCTGAGGTAAAACTCTACTTAGATTTCTGTTATTACAAATTCCATATTGGTCGTCTCCACTTACCACATCGGTATCTCCATATGCTACCATATTCTCCAAGGCTTTTGGTGCTCAAACTTCTCCTATAGGTGAATCACTGATTCTCCAATACCATTTTCCCATCGATTCATCAATACCGCTCTCTGAGGTAGTGATACATCTATCTTACCTCTACATAGGTGGAGTATGGGGAATAGTGAAATCCATCCATGGCCTTACCTTGCCATTGGAAACACACGATACTCTTTTTACTGAATACCTTCTCTGATTGCCCCTGAATCACCTTGGTTAGAAAGACACATCACGTTCTGAGTAATATACTCTTAATCCTTGGGTTTTTCGACGTATACCATATATCAACTATTACCATTGTCGACTGCACTATACTTCAACAATTGAAACTCTATACTCATCTTAGTAAATCCTTCATACACTTGTATCTTTCCTGCGATACATAGTTCTATGTCATACTGCAACTTTCCTTAAAATCCTTAATGACTTGCGACTTTTACGAGTGGACGTATTCATTTTGATGCTAACTCTCCCTTTATTCACTCAATATCATTGTTGACACCTAATTTTTGACCTCCCATAGTATATTTTAATCACTTAGAGTCTCCGGGTAATAAATAAATGAGCTAAGCATTTCTAAAGCCTTAAATGATTTTTCATGAATTGTCCAGGTCAATATTTCTTTCCCTTAAATTAATAAAAGAGACTTTCATGCATCATAAATTTATTTAGAAATTAATGAGTGTCTTCGTGATATTTTATAAGACTTTGTTCGAGTTAATTAAATTAATTAAAAAATAGAAGAAGGGTTTTCATTTAGTTAATTATTTTTCAAGTTTTTGCAAGTATTTCACTCTTTTTTTTATCTTTGAAAGTTTAGGTAATTTAAATAATTTAAGTAATTAACCATTTAACCCTTTAAATTTCTAATTTTTATATAATCTGCAGGATTTATCAAAAATAGGAATAATTGCCCATAAATGTTTCAATTAGGTTAATTAATTAATTAAGTGGTGATTACTGCAAAATTGATCCTTTTTATAAATATATTTTGCCTTGTCCATAATTAAATTAGCCAGCTCATGATTTACAGAAATTAGATTTATTTTGCAAAATAAGTCTGTTAATGTTTTATTTCAAATAACTAGTTTAATTTAATTTCAAAATTGCTAATTATATAGTTTAATTTTTTAATTATGCTGGTTAATTAATTAAGGCCATTTTAGGCCCATAAATAATTGGACCAACTTTTCTTTAATTATTTTAATAAAATAATTACGGCCTAATTTTTTCCATAATTAAAACTTCGTTAATTTTAATATTTTTTTTAGTTACTTATTTTTATGTGTTAGATATACCTAGGTATATATATACACACACACACAATTGATATATACATATATATGGGCCTTTAATTCATATTCAGCATTTTGGACCGAGTCCAGCCCAAGACCGGGCTAAGACCTGACCCAATTTTCCTTTAAACGAATAATAGGTATACACTCCACCCCTTATTTAATTTTTACTTCCTTTTCAAAATTAACCCCCCCCCCCCCCACACACACACCCCCCGCTTCCCTCTCTCTATCTCTCTCTCTTTTGCCTCTTCTATGAAACCATAGTAGCCGCCTTAACTTTCTGTACCTCTCTCATGCCGAAAATGGCATATCTACAAACCTGGGCTAACATGCACAGCCTTTGCATGCTTATTATGGTGAAAGTCGCAAAGTTTACTCATTTTTTATGTTCACTCTTATTCGAATATGATTTGGAAGCACAGAGGCTCTCAAATCCATTCTTCTCTTGGCTACGCATTTAAAAGGTAAATCTTGATTTAGTTTATTTCATTTTTATTTAGTACTTAATATTCTGCCTAGTTGTAGGTTAATTATGCTTATATGTTCATGTCTTGTTGGGTTCGGTGCTTAATGGGTGATCTATTTGGTAGAAACATAATAGGAATAGATGAGAATGTCATGGTGAAATTCATTTAAAAGGAAGGAATAATGTTGAATTGTTTTCTAGTCTTGTTTGTTCATGTTGGTCTTGAGGCTCTGTGTCCATCATATAGAGTTGTAGGTGAGGTGTTGTGCCAATCCTTTTCCCCTTTCCCTTGTCCTTTCTCTTAAATATTACTAGTTTGCTAAGCATAATCGTAAGTGGATTAAATGTGATAAGTTCAGCTTAGTTTTTTTTAAGAAAGAAAAGAAGGATAAGGGAGGTGAAGCAGTCTATGTGTAATACAGTTGAACATGGTTGAAATGCTGATAGTGTGTGCTTCTGATTACAATTAAATATCCCAATTTTATTAGTCAGTCATGAATTACCTAATTTGTGAAGTGAAGTCTGTTAGCAAAATTTTTAACTAGGCTGTTGGAATTTGATCAGTTGTTTTCTGGATACAGCTTTTGATATGCTCTTTCTCTTTTTTTGGAAAATGAATGAATAGAAGGAGATTTAGATAAAAATGTGAATTTGTTGTGCTGAATCTCTGAGTATGACAGTGGGGTTTCCCATTGCTCCTTTCCTCTTTAAATGATCCTACACCTAGAGTAGGATAAGGCAAGATAAGCTAATTATTGTTTATGGTCTAATAATAGAACCAAGGAATAGTAGGATCATGCCTTGGGTCTATAGTCTGCTTGTATGTTCCTGGATGTTACTGTGCTTGTGTCATCACCAAATGAAAATTGTGTATACTTGTGACAAGTGTGTGCTAAGTGTCCATGATTCATAGCAGAAATCCCAGAAACTATTGTGAACATGGACCTAAATGTGAATCCTGTTTCCTTTGATCTGCTTGAGGTTAGTTCATCTTGTTGGGATTTGTTTACTTGTGTACATGGTGTTCATAACTTGATTTGATAATCTATATCATAAGCTCCACACTTAGTAGTGGTTTACCTCCCTAAATGTGTAGAATCTGATGGGAAAGTAAAAGAAGTAGGAGAAGTAATAGAACCACAAGATCAGGTCTTCGTCTAAGGCTAATTAGAATTGATGTAGATGTTAAATGGTTAGGAGACCAACTGTCAACCTTGCCACCTAGTTTAACGACCCGTTTGGTCGTTATAGTTCTTTCGGCGTTTTCGTCCGTTCCCAAGCATTGATTAGCTCAATTATGACGCGAAGGCACTTTGACACACTTCCCAAGGTGTCTAGACCAGATTCGGGCAACTTTTGTGAAAATATAGGCTTAAAGTGAAAAATGGTTGACCCAAAGTTGACTTTTGGGCAAACGAATGTTTTTTAGAATTTCGTCGATTCTGAGGGGTCCGGATGGTCGTTTAGAACTTGTATGTATATTTTGTTCGGTTCTCAAATGCACTTGGATACATTTCGGGACTTGGGATGAAAAATTAAAATTAAGGCATCGGGGGTTGACTCGGTCAACGAGACCTCCGTTGGAAATTTTGAGGCCGCAGGTGTGTTCGTAGCGTGTTTTTATATAGGACTATGTGTTTGGTATGTGAGCAAATGGCCTCGGGAATAACTCAGAATTTCAATTGAAGACTTAGAAAATGTGGGGATTAGTCTGTGGCGTGCCGGGCAAAGACCGCGTTAGTGATGTGTTGGCCGCTGGGGCGGCCATGTATGTTGTTGGCCATACCGCTGTGGCGGTCTCCCAGCCGCCGTAGTGGCATATCTACCGCCATGGCTGTGACGGATATTATTTTTCATTAAATGTGTCTTAAATAAGTCTTAGACCCTCATTATTTCCCATCTCGACATTTGAGCATGAGGAAACTGTTCTTGGAGATAAATTGGAGAAATTCTTAGAGGTAAACCTTGCCTAATCCTTTACCCTTCCTTAATCACAATCATCTCAGATTTCCCCCTTCCCTTTAACAATCCCTTAGAGATGGAATTTGAAAGAGGGTTTTGGGAAACTTTCCCTTAGGATCATGAATCATCAATTGATGATGGTTATGCTAAAATTTGATGAATCTAAGCTTATTAATCATGTATCTTCCACTTTTAACGTTGAATTTCATATTTGGAGATTTAGGGTTTATACCCAATTTGGGGGTTTTGCTTGAAATCAGAATTTAGGCTAATCCTTGGGCTAAATCAACAATTAATGGTTGGGTTATCATCACCTAGTACTTAATTTGGTAATTTGCCTCCGAATTTCCCGTTTTGCCCTTGTGGGCCCGTTTTCCCAATTTCTAGGGTTAAAATGGACCGAATTGAAATAGTAGAAATATTAGTATCATTCTTCATGATTTCTAATATAGAATTCGATTATGCTTAGACTACTTTAGTTCCGAGGTTCAGCGGAAGGGAAAAACAAAAGAGTGACTTGTTGGTGTTATGGTTCGGCTATCCAGGTAGGTTATGGCTTACCTTTGGTGAGACTTCATATAGCGAAGCATATATTTGGATTATGATGTCAGAGACAGTATGTGAACCTTCGGGTATGAATTCGGGTTGGATATTGCCTTAGGTTGGGCCCTGTTGTGTGTTGGGACTAACCACCCCGTTATGTGTGTTTGATTATTCCATTGTGATGGGTTGATGCCTTGAGTAGTTGGTAGATATCAGAATCTGTGTTATTGTCTTAACTAAGATAGGTTTGGTATACTGTTGTTGGTATTCGAACTATGATACATTGTTAGCATACCCGTTGATGGTACTTGTGATATTGATATACTGTTGGCATACTTCTGTTGGTATTGTGATATGATACATTGTTCGCGTACCCGTTGTTAGTACTTGTGATATTGATATATTATTGGCATACCTCTGCTAGTATTGTGATATGATACATTGTTGACGTGCCCCAATATTGGTACTTGTGATTTGGACTTGATTGTTGATGATTGATATCTGCATTGCACGCATTCTCACACATTCATGATGCATGGCTGATACGCGGTGATGATACGGTATAGTTGATTGAGAAAATTGATATTTGATAACTCTTTTACTTGAGTGATTGTGAAAAGGCTGATTTCCAAAGATCAATTCCGGAATCGTTGATTGTATGAAATTGATATTTGATAACTCTTTTACTTGAGTGATTGTGAGAAGGCCGATGTCTAAAGTTCAATTACGAAATTGTTGATTGTGTGAGATCGATATTTGACAGACTCTTTACTTGAGTTATTGTGAGATGGTCGATGACCGATGATCTATTCTGGCATCGTTGTTGCATGGCCGATTCCGATGATATCCCGAAATCGTTGTTAGTGCATGGACTCCACCGGTCCCCAAAAGTGGTGCCGATGAGACTCCCCCTGTGAGCAATTAGCCAGGGTCCCGTCTGTCTATTGGGCAAAGATCCGGGACGGGTGACACTTAGACTTCGTGAGTCATGATGGGTTGTGCTACCGAGATGTCAATATTTCCGTCCGGAGTATATGTGTACACCTCATCTGCATGGCATTACATTGCACTACATTGCATTATGACTTGATTGAGATTCTTAGTGATTGGATTAGATCGGATCTGTTCGGACTTGATGTATTTGGGTTTAAATGCTTTACATAAGCGATGACGGATACTTGGTTGTGATCATATTATCTTATACCTGTTAGATTCCTTGCTTATCTACTTCATTTTTTGAATTGTGTTAACTATGCTTAGTCGGCCGATGATGCCTACCAGTACTATTGTCTGTACTGACCTACACTTGCTGCATTCTTTTATGAATGCAGAGTACCAGGTTGGATCTACTTCTTTGACCCGTGGCTGATCGACTCTTCAACTTCCTCTTGAGTTTCCAAGTTGAGCATGGCGTCCGCTGACCTTGAAGACTTCCCTATCATATGTCTTACTTTTATTTTAGAGACATAGACATTTATGTATTAGTATTCCAGACTATACAATTCTCCTTAGATGCTCTTGTATTATTCAAACTAGACCCTGGGGGTATTTATTGTCTTCCGCACTTTTACTACTACTTATATATAGATATATCTTGAGACTTACATATTTGTTCTATTCCACTGTTTTGAATTCATTCTTCGTGTATTTGTTCATAGTTGAGTTGAGGGTTCACTAACCGAGGTGGGAAGGTAAGTGCCCGCGTGACCTATGGAAAATGGGTCGTGACACCTAATCATATTAAAGCTAAAAAAGGATATAGAACAAAGAATGAAATGAAGGTGATGTTTAGGGGGAGGTCTGCTTCCCTTATTTGTGACTCCTTTTACTGACACTGCTTTGTTGGTTGGTCCTTGCTTTAGAAATGAAGTAATCTGTTATAAATGATAAGGGACTAATATGTCTTGCTCTAGTAGCTGTGATTGCCTTCACCTATATATGAATCTAAATTTGGTAAAGGTTCATGAATGTTCAAATTGGTGAGTCTAAGTATTAAAAGAAGAATGAAAAGAAGCAACTTGACTTTGATTTGCTCAAGTCCTGATACAATTTAGATTGAGGCTTTACTGTGGAACATGACTATTCTCTTTGTTCTCCTATGTGTGTAAAACAACATGATATGGTACTTATAATTCATTGTTTGCAAACTGCCTAGGCTTAAAAAAGTAGGTACAGATAGAAAGAAAGTCTCATGGTAATGATTTTAAGCAAAAGGAATATGAAGAAATGGCATAAAGGAAAGAAATATTTAAGAATGAATAAGGAAAAATAATTTGACTACTGATTTGTAAACTGCCTAATGTCATTTAGTGTGTGATTGAAAAAAGGGGTGATAAAAGGTCATGATTACATGATTTGAGGTTGGAGACCACTTGAGTAGATAGGGAAGGTCTTGTAAAGACACCTTAGGAGAGAATTGAGAAAGGGTCAAGCATCCCTCTCAAGTTTATGGGGTATAGCCTCTCACCCTTTTGCACTTTGGAATCATCTTGTCACACTGTTAAGGTTGTGGAGTCTTAAAAGATGGATTGTTTATACATCTATAATGAGTTGTTGGAACTGATTTGGCCTGTCTTGTTACACCCCGCATATTCGAAGAGCACTTATCAAATTTGAAACATAAGTACGTTGAGTTAGGGTTAAGTAAAACCACTTTGGAATAGAAGGAGCAAGCATTATTAAGTATATTTGATGAGTAAAGGATGTATATAAGGTATACCGGAAGGTTTTATAAGGAAATGAGTGGAAGAAATGGAGTAGTACGACTTTGGAGAAAGGATGGGTAAAGTTTCGTGTGAAGGTTTTGGTCCAACTTGAGGGAAGAATATCTCTTAGCATATGAAGTGTTTTAAGGTGTTTCAAAAGCCTAAAATGAAGTTCGTCGAGTCTTGTTTCCAATGTAAAAAACCGCTCATCGATAGGACATCGGACTAGAGAATTATGGACATTACAAGTTTAGCTGACAAAGCAGAAACGCGTGCTACAGTAATGCTACAGTAACCGACTTGCTACAGTGACCCGACCCGACCCGAACTTGACCCCTATATAAAGGGTAATAACCCCCTTTTTCATCAGATTTTGCCTAGAAAATTCCAGAAAATTTGAAAAGGGAGTGAGGGAATCAAAAAGTGA
>NW_026713516.1:0-27169 GCF_029784015.1 Lycium ferocissimum | reverse complement strand
TACATGTGTGTATATATGTTCGGCGATGTATATTAAACGCCTTTTACGATTTTGGGATGACACTTTTGTACGCGTGACCGCCTAAGACAGTGTTTATTTTCATTCTGCTAAAAATGATGAGTACGATATTTGAGTTAAGCTAAATTATGATGGATTGATCTTAGAGTCTGTTTGGGTGTCCAAATAGGGCGCCAGTCGCGGCCCACGGGGCTGGGTCGTGACATAACCCTTGACCTTTGCTTATTTTATATTCAGAGATGTCTTCCACAGATTTCATTTAAATTAAACTTAAGTCAATCAAAAATCCCCTTTCAAAATCAAACCATAGTCATCCACTTCAACTTGATACTTTGTGACCTCTTTTCTATGATTCCTTTCCCCTTCAAGACTTGCTAAACCTTTAAGTCAACTCAATCATATAAATAAGATGAAGAAAATACCTTATAAAAGAACTTCACCTCACTCAACTTCTTTCAAGATCAAGTTCATCACAACATTAAGTAGAGGCAAGAATAATCATCTTCCATGGATTATCTTGGGGTTTTAATATTTGATCTTCTCTTTTGATGGTGTGGAAGGTTTTGGAATGATGGATAACCTTCAATAACACTCTAATAATATATGGAGAGAAGTGTGGAAAGTGGATATATGAAATGGGACCTTTTAGAACTTAAAAAGGCCCTTGAACGCCAGCATGACTGTTGTGGAGATGCGGCTTATGACGAGTTCAACTTGCGGCGCATCTCTCCGCAGCACCTTGGAGTGGTGTTGGGCAGTGAGGACACCCAAAAAGGCAAGTTTTCGGCCAGTTTGCTACACAGCAAACTCAGCTTGCGGCCGCAAACTGCCCATAAACTCCAATATTCGCTAAAATGCGTTCTTTTCGATTCGTTTGACCTCCAATCCTTATGGTACCTTCTTAACACTTATTTAAACCTTCACTAACCATATAAGGAGCCCTATAACTCCCTCTCAAGCTAATTCCAAACAATGTATAACACGTATGATGCGAAATCTTCCCAAAAACATGACACCAATTCTAACATTCAACGAACACATCGGTTGATTCATTTAACTTTACGAAACCTTAAAAATTTGTACTTAAAATTATTAGATATCCTCCTTAACCTCGTAAGGGCTTCATGTCCACTTTGAGCTTACATTAGTTTACTTATAATGCAAACGACGCAAAATTTTCCAAGGTGTAATAGAAATAGTACAAGGCAAGCGATGCTAATATCGTTAGCATGAATAGAAAACCCGGAGTTATTACCTTGAACCCAACAAAAGATAAAAATGATACTTATTTTGCAAAGCAAGAAATGATGAAAAAATTCTTTCTCCTTAAAAATTGAAAATGAGACAATTTCCTTCCTCCTTTGAAAACCAACTTTTCCAAACTTGAATTTTGACGTAAGAAATTTGAAGAAGTATGATTCGAAAGAGGTTTTGTTTGAAAAGGAACTATAAAATAACCAAGTTTTTTCTTCCAAACTATTTTTGGTTTTTCGGCCCACATGAAGTTAGATAAACGAAGGAGATTGACCTTAACTTCAGTTTGGAAAGTGATTTGGACAAGTAATAAGGTTGACAATTTTTTTATTTTTTTTATTTTTAAAAAAGGAAACTTACATGATTTTATTTTATAGCTTTTGTTACTAAAAGAGTATAAATTTTATATCAATTTTGTTGAACTCATGGCTAATCGAACAAATGACGTAGATTTTTCTTGAATTTATCCGGATAAATGGAATTATAACACTTCAGACTAAATTAAGGGGAGCTTCACTTGGGGGCAACCTTAAGTGTGTTTTGGTCCGAAAAGTGAAATAGTCTTGTTGCTTATTTTGTGTATGTCATATTCATGCTTTCATATGGTATCTCATGCATATTACACTTGAGGATATGTATGTAATGTCCGATGAGAAATGGTTCCGGACGGAGTGATGTGAATAGTAAAGAGTTGAATTGGCTAAAGACAAGTAATATGAGCCTAATTTGTCACGATCCAATTTGTGAATCATGCAGGTAGACGAACCATTCCCAAATCATTTTAATCATTTATAAGAATTATGTGGAAATAAACAATGATTTAGCTAACAAATTCAAATTATATAAATGATAAGTGTGGAAGTAATAATAACCCCAAAATCTGGTCTGGACTAATACAAGTGCCACTATTAGATAGATACAATTCTGATAGGGAGTACAAATCCCAAATATCAATATTGTCTCAGAAATACAAAGTAGACAGTTAAATACAAAGAAGAGTTTTTGGGTTGCGGATCTGCCCAAAGCTCACCACAAAGATCTCTTTCAAATAGACTCGGATCACTTTCTCGGGACGAGAGCCGACTAGTAATAGACTTTGCACTCAAAGAAGAGTACAACAAGAATAGCATTAATACAAACAACAAGTATTAGCTGGTATCATAGGCCGACAACAATTAGTTCACACATATGAAGAAAGAAATCAATAAGTAGGCAGATAGGAAATCAAGCATACTCATAAATCACATTATCATAATAATCAACGACTTCCGCCCACACATATGTCATATAGAAACTCACTTTCCAAGTCATAAGCCCAGGTGAAGCTTCTACGCCACAAGTCTGTCAAATCTCAATAATCTCAATCGATAATCACAAATCCAAGTTCTGAACCTAGGCAGATTCACTAATCTACAATCGGGTCCAGTCCATAATCGGATCTATGTCACAACAATGGTACAAACAAACCATACTAAATCAGAAATAAAGAGTCATATGATGATGTCGGATAAAGTGTAATGATATGCGATGCACTGGCCAAATACCTCAAACTTGTACACACATGCTAAAGGCATTGATCGCACAATAGTCATGACCGGAGGGGAACCCAAGGCGTCCATGTATCACTCGCTCCGGAACATACCTCGGATCATGAGTTCACACAATAGGTCACATCCTCACCCACTATCAAATGTGCCTTATACATATCACAAGATAGGCCACATCCTCACCCCTTGTCGGATATATATATATATATATATATATATATATATATATATATATATATATATACAAGATGAGTATTCAAATATGGTCCAAGTATAGAAATGTTATATCCCGTATTTCGTACATTGGAACAATCCGGTTTAACTATGGTAAGTTAGGGACAAAACCATTCCGGGATACAAAGTCGGGACTTTTGACCTTCGATTTTGTTTTAAGACCTAAAGTGTTCATGAATTTTTTGGCATGGAACAATTAGGAAAATTTGGGACCAAAATTAGAATTTATGGAAGTTGAAAATCATGCATTTTTGCTTGTTGTGGTCGTGTGGTTTGTTGGTTGGTCCCACATATTTTGTGTTCAATTTTTATTGCTCCAACACATGGTGTGGGCCAAGGACACTTGTGCCATATACATATAAGCACAAAAGATGTTCAAGTAGTCATCTTTATTCATTCCCAACACTTAGAAAAAAAATAGAAGTTGAAGAACAAGAAAGGGAGGCTCTCGGCCAACCCTTGGAAATTCCAACTCCCATTCAAGCCATTCCAAAAATATTTTGTTGATGCCGATCCACTAATTTGAGGTCCACAAGTAAGGTGGAAGCGTTGTTCGAGTCATCCGACCTTCGTTGTGTCAATTGCAAACCCTAGCCTATTTGGGGAGTTGAAGAAGAAGGTAAGATTTGATCATGTTTTATGTGTTATAAAGGTTGTATGTATGTTTTAGTATGTTAAAATGGATGAAAATCATGAAATATGGCATGTTGGAGTGAAGGTGGTGTGTGTAGTATATAGCCGTGTGAGGTGTGTGTGTGTTGTGTTGTATTGAAGCCATGAATTGAAGTCTAGTTAGCATGTTGTGATCATTGTAGGGTGAAGAATGAATGAGAATCATCAATATGTATATATGTTGTGTTGGCCGAAAATGGGTCATGGAATATGACAAAGAATGCATTAATGTCGCTTAATGTTTTAGTCGTAAATCGTTATGAATTCTATGTTGGAAATGAATGTTTAATGACTCAAGTGATGTTGTAATTGTTGCGGACTGATTTGGAAGTTATTGTACATTTAATGTAATTTGTATATTGATGAGAATAGCATTGTTAGAATGTGAATTGTGGATGCAAATCATGATTTGAAAATGAGGAATGTGTTAAAGTGAGGTTCTCGGGTTTGGGGACTGATTTCGGGTGGATTGGGACAATTGTTGGATTGTTGGAAATGTTGTATGAATTGCTTAGAATGTCCTTAAATGTTGTTGGTATGGGTTCGGGTTAGTATTTGAATGTATAAGCGTCGATGTTGGCTTGAAGGTAAGTCGTTGAATTGAATTTATGAATGTTGTTGAATGATGGAAAAGAGAGTTATTAATGTTGTATTGCCTTTTGGATTGATTATTAATGTTGCTAGGTTGGTTGTTGTTGTTGTTGTTGTTGATTTGGCCGAGTTAAATTCTCGGGGTTGGCCTATTTACGGGAAATCTTTAATTAAATTTACGAATTAAGGGCTAAATTGGAATTAAATGCCCAAATGCCTTTAGCTAATGTTTGGCATATTATGACAAAATTGTAGATCCTAGAGAGCCCGAAGTTTGAGTTTGGACTAGCTTCGAGGGCGGATAAGGTATGTAAAGCTTACTTTCCTTCTTTGGCATGTCTTAGATATGGCTAAGTTATGATATGTTTTGAGCTTCGGGGGCAATTCTATTCCTAAAAATCCGAGTACGTTTATGAGTCGTGGTTGCTTTTGATGCGGCATCCTTATGTGGACAAACTATGGTTTATATGTCTTTGTATGTTTGGTTTTCAAAAGTTGCATAAAAGTTGGGTTTTCTTTCTTAAAAAGAGTTTCGTCCCTAAACGATTCCGAAAACTACGAACGTCCGTAACTTTCACAGACGGAACCGGACGGCTTTGATATGCTTGTATATGATTCTATGACGTATAAGGATTATGATTTTCATGGGCGGGCCCGACTTGAGTCGACACCTTTCCGTGGGCCCCGGACTTTTCTTATGTACTTCTGACTATTTTTGAAAGGATATGATATGACGATTATTCCGATTTCAAGTACGATCAGTTTACTTGTCTTTTGAGTTGGTAATAATGATTTGATAATATATGATAACTATGATTTTCGTAGGCGGGCCCAGATTGGATGGACGCTCGTCCGTGGGTCCCGCGATCTTCTTCTGTAAAATTCTAATGGCTTTTGAAAGAAATCAATATAACTATTTTCCGACCCCCGAGTATGATTACTTGTTTATCCGTTAAGTCTGAAATGAGGATTTCTATGCATGTGATTTGGATACGTGGTTATGATTTCTGAAGTTCGGTTTGATATGTTCCGAGTGACACTCGGAGGAATTTGATTTGACTATTATCTTGGTTTTGAAATAATAGTTCGCTTTGGTGATTTTGTTGAGTTTGCAATAATGAATTGTATGCATATGGCTACTTACGATTACTCGCTCGTCGTTTGTTGTTATATCCTTCACGGATCCGGGCCGGTTGTTATCGTGCGCACTATTACGAAGTATGATGTGTTTCCGAAGTATGATGCGATACGAAGTATGATGTGACCAGTACGCCGAGCCCCTCTTGGACGGGTACCGTGTATATATGTTATGATGTGTGACGGAGATGTTCGGAGATATAAAACCTTCCGAAGTATGATGTGTTGTGGCGTCCAGATGGAGTGGCGACCACGTTCTGTCCGTCGGGTCCCATTGCGGACCGTATGTGATATGTGATATGATGTTTGATGATATGATAATCTGACATGATATGATATATGATGGTGTGATGTGATGTATGATTATTATATTATTTATGGATCGGGCCGTACGTTCCTCGGCATTATTATTTTATATATGGATCGGGTCGTACGTTCCTCGGCATTATTATTTTATATATGGATCGGGCCGTACGTTCCTCGGCATTATTATTTTATTTATGGATCGGGCTGTACGTTCCTCGGCATTTAATGTGATTATATGATATATTTATTTTCGTATATGTGGGTGAAATGTTTTTCAAAATAAAGTTAAGCATTTTGGGCATTCGATGGTTATATTCGTCTTCTACACTCGCTTATGTGTGATTTGTATTTTGGATATAAGTACTTTGGTATTTGGGTTATTATGCTCACGTTAACACCTTACTTTTTACGGTTATGACTTCGTTTTTGTACTTCCTCGCTTTGCATACTCAAGTCATATTCCTTACCGACCCCATTTCTTCGGGGTGCGTTTCATGCCCGCAGTACGAGATACGCGTTTTGGTGACCCACCGGGCGTAGGATTTCCACATTCGCTGTCTTCGAGTGCTCCCTTTGTTCGGGAGCGTATTTTGGGTATATACTCTTCCGATGTATATGATTATGTTTATTCGGGGTACGGCGGGGCCACAATCCCGTCATCGGTTCGTTGTTGTATTAGAGGTCTATAGACATAGATGTGGGTTATGTACGGTTTGTTCGTATGCGACGTGTAAGTTGTGTTTGGGCGGCCCATCCGCCGTGGCGGCATTACCGCGCGTGTATGTATGTTTTGCTACGCTATGTATATTATGATAGCCTTGCCGGCTTCTGTGCAGTATATGTTTGTATGTGTCAGTTTGGAGCCACGTCTGATACTGATTTATGTACGAGTCGTTTGTATGCCAAATCTGGTTAGTGAGCGCGTGTGGGTGCCCAGCACGGGCACTAGTCACGGCCTACGGGGTTGGGTCGTGACAAGAAACCCCAATTTGGAACATTAACACAGATGTAAGCATAAGGAATGAGAATGAATGCATAATACTCAACCATGGAATAAATCGGCCGAACCGGAGTTCAATCGGCGAAGTCATGACACTCTTTACTTTCAAATATAGCAAGTACACCTCACAACTAAGTCTTGTGTCACCTAAGTGCTCCATTTTCTCACTAACCATTATAAATACCAAGTCCTCGATATCAATATACATGTGAAATGAGAATGTATTCCATGAATGATATCATCATCAACAGTAAGTCATAATAAAGATTTCAACCGTGTATTATCATAATTATACAACACAATTCAGGCCTAATCTCATTATCCTTCCTTTCTGCGATGATGAATGACATAACAAGAGAGAAATGAGTGCAACACGTATCACAACACAACAATTAAGGCAACAAGCCTAATCACAAGAACAGGGCAATAAGTCACAATCACAACAACCAACCTAGTAGAATTCCATACCCAAAGGCCTAGCATGCTTTTCGCGTCAATATCTAACTCCCACATATGTTTCACTAATTAGAGTCTAATCGAAAGGTAAGCCGTAACCTACCTCGATGTCGAGCTGGTGCCACGAACCACCAAATCTAAGCCTTGCCCTTCCAAAGTGCCTTGGATCTCTCGTAGTCTAACAATTAGCAATGCTAACTAAGCAAATGACTACAATAAAGCAACTAATCGGAAGAAGAATCTATTCGGGAAAATTTAATCAAAATACCCCTAACGAGTCACGAGGGCAAAACAGGAAATTAAGCTGAGTTACCTTACCCAAAGTCTCATTAGTCAATATCCTTAATCACATGAAGTTCTAATCCCAAATGGTACCTCATTTCAACAAATCAACCAAAACCCTCAAACTAGTAAGAACCCTTATTTCTAGGATGTGATTTAAGAACTCAAAAGAAGATTCAAGCCTAGAAGCTAATAATCCTTTGGTTAAGTATTAGAAATCAGAATTTACCCAACACAAATTGATTAAGAGAGGTTTAAAATCAAACTTAGGGTTTATAGACCCTTCTTCCCCAAAATTCATACAAGAACTACCATGAAAGCTTAAGTAGAAACAGAATACAAGATTAGGCAAATGATAACTTACCCCCAAGATGCCTCCACCAAGATGTTCTTCAAGAATCGCCCTAATTGCTCTTAGTATAAGGTTCTTAGGTGTAGGGAACTAATGATTCAGACTTAGGGATTTAAAATAAGAACTGGTCCCATCATCTCGTCATGGCGATCGAAAGGTTCGCCATGGCAGAACTTCATTAAAAGGCAGTCACTCGCCATAGCGGGCATGACTACGCCGTGGTGGGCCCGCTATGGTGCTATTGGGCTCGCCATGGCAAGAACACTAGACACCAAATTTTTTGGTTTTTTACAAAGTCCATCCCAAAAACCCAACATCAACCCGAGGCCTCCCGGACACAAATCAAATATGCGCACACACTTAAAAACACACTACGAACTCACCCATGGCCTCAGAATTCCTAACGGAGGTCTAATTGACCAATTCAACCCCCAAACAGCTAGAACCAAGTTTCCAACCAAATACCCAAAATGCACCCAAATGCCTCGGGAACCGAACCAACTACCCCACCAAGTCAAAATCGACCCTACGGATCTTACGAAGTCGATGGAATTCCGAAAAAGGTCTATTTATCCAAAAGTCAACTATTGATCACACGTTTTTTCACTTTAAGGCTCTATTTCACATAAGTCATCATAAAACTTTCCCAACTACCTCGGGAACCATACCACCCATCCCCGCAGGTCAAAATTGGACTAACAGGGCTTGGGGAAGGGTCAACGAGGGTAAATGGATCAAAATGCAATAATGATCAAACGGGTCGTTACATAATTAGCTAAAGACGATAATGTGAGCCTAATTGGCTAATTAGCTAAAGACGGTAATGTGAGCCTAATTGGCTAAGTAAGGGTAATATGAGCCAAACTAGCTAAGTACATGTAATATGTGCCTAATTGGCTAAGTACAGATAAAGCGAGCATAATTTCCTAAGTATCACTTATTGTAAGCCTAATTGGATAATATTAAGATTGGAAGCCTAAATGGCTAAGAACCAGATGGGAAATGCTTATGGATTCCATATGGACCTCGCGACCTCCCCAGGGGTCACGTATTCCACATTACAGAGCGTGCATATATCGGTGATGGAAAGGCCTTGCATTGCATTTGCATATCATATCATATTATTTCATGGATTCCTTATTGGATGACTTACTTGAATTGTCAATTGAAATGTACCTATCTTTCTTAAGTGACTATTTGAACACTTGTGAACTTGGAGGATTCTCATACTTAAACTTGTTAGTTTATAATTATTGTCATGTTGGACTAATTATGGGTTAAGTGCGGGAGTAATAATTCGGAAGACCAACCTTCATCACCGTTTTAGTTTAGGGCCAGTCGACGATGTTGCTGAGTACACGTTGATTTCCTGTACTTACTCTACATTTGTTGCACCTTTTTGTATGGAGATTCGATTCCTAGCACTAGTGGGGCTCGAGGAAGCCACCATCATTGAGGAGACTAGCTTGAAGGATTCTAGGTGAGCTGCTGGCAGTTCTGTGGAGCCGGATTCTTCCTCTCTTTTATTTTTTGTCTTTCTTATTTTTAGACAATATATTCGGAGGTTGTTCCGGACTTACCCTTCTACTCTAGTAGTTCTTGTACTAGTGATACCAAGTTTTGAAAATTGTAGTACTTTTGTCGCTTATTTACTATTATGAGTCGTGGTTATGACTTTGAAATGACTTTATTTAATTATTTTCGCATGTTATAGTTGTAAAAATTATCTAATAGGTTGTGGATAGTTCGCCTACTGGGTGGGAATAGGTGTCTTCGGGGCTTTAAAAATTAGTTGTGGCAAAACCTTCAAATTTGGTCTCAAATTTACACCTACTGTCTAATTGCATGAATAAGAATGTCAGATTTTTCATTAGACAAACCAATAGACCGAGATATTATAATTCAACTGCAATAGTACGAATTTTCGGTATTGGCCTATGAAATGATCTTTAAAACTTCATCAGATGATTGATTTTTGTCTGTCTTTTCAGCCTTCCTAACATTTTACGTTCTAACATAAAGTAGTCAATACTTAATTATCACACTTATATTCTCCGATCAAGAACTAGCTTAATCAAAACCAATTTTTTGAAAGGCAAACTGACGACTTAGTCAGAACTTGTGCGCCTTGAAACTAATACACTTTAACTCACTTTTTTTTTTCGTTTTTCCTTCCCGTCCCAGCCGTCTTATGGAAGGAAATGAGATATGAAAATGAAATTTAGAAAAAGTTTCAACTGATGAATATGTATCTGATACGATCAATTTTCAAAAAGGCTTAATGCATATGAAACCCCCTAAACTTATCCCTTTTTTCCATTTTGGCACTTCAACTAAGTGTTGTTCCTATTGAACCCTTAAACTTGACTTCGAATGTATCTATCAAACACAATCCGACTTACATAGCATATATGGTGAGTTTCATTTTTTTAGACTTGCGTGTGAATGTCAATTGCATCCTACGTGGAAAATTCAACCAATTAAAACACTCCACCCATTTTGATTATATACATCAGATAGGAAGAAGTGTGCTACTATGTTATACAAGTGAAGAACCACCACTTAAACCAATCAAATAGCAAAACTGGAAAATAAGAAATCAAAATTGGAAACTAAAATTGAAAAATAAGAAACCAAAACTGGATAATAAAAACCCAAAACTGAAAACTAAAACTGGAAAATCAAAAACTGAAAAATAAGAAACCAAAACTGAAAACTAAAAAATCAAAATCAAAACTTAACATACGATGTGTATAATTAAAATGGTTGGGGTGTTTTAGTTGGTTGAATTTTCCCCATAGGATGTAATTGACATTCGCGTGCAAGGCTAAAAAAAAAAAAAGTTAAACTCAGCATATATATTATATAAGTCGGATTGTGTTTGATTGTTAACGGCAAAGGCAAAGTTCGGGGTTGAATAGGACAGCAATGACTTGGTTGAGGTCTTAAAATGAAAAAAAGGGATAAGTTTAGAGGGACACATATGTATTAAGCTTCCAAAAACCAGCGCAAAAAGAATATGTAAGGACTTTGAACGTTAGCACATGGTCTTTGGACAGAGAAGTTTTAGCCAAATCATCCAACTCAAATCATATGCTCACTCAACATATCCACAAACTTGGTTGAACTACATAACTTGTTTTGTAACAAGATCTCGTTATAAATAGACTTACTTCGAACTCTGTGATTTTAGCTCTAGATTATGCATCTTCGCATAGAGATCACTAATGTTTTTATTGCACAACCAGATTGTTGGATCAACTTGTAATGATACCTATGATCCTTGCTATAAGATATTGCAAACTCTTATAGACTTTGGTCTAACAGCACCAATGGGAGTCATTTTAGATTATCTCTTTTTATGTCTGATTCACTGATTCCCTGCTTGTAATGATACCCATGTTCAGTGCTATAAGATATTGCAAACTCTTATAGACTAAGACTTTCACCAATGGGTGTCATTCTAGATTATTTCTCTTTTTATGTCCTGATTCACTTATTCCCTGCGTTGCATACAAATTGCAACGAGAAATCACCGTGCTGCTAATCAACACAGATACCACCGCTGTTCAGATTAAGATCAGTTGAAAAGCCATTACAAATGCTACATCAACCATGAGAAAAGTGAATCAGTCGTGTTTTTTGAAGAAACATGAACAGTGTGGGATTGCTGAAACCATAAGGGAAGAGTATATTAATAGCTCTAGATGGTGATATCCATAGCCAAAAAGTGGTTCTTAATGAGGGCACGGTAAACTGACTTAACTGTAAATAATACTGGGGAAATCCCCGCCTTAGAAGCCAAAAGGGTAAACATCTCAGAAATAATTACTCAACTCCATAATCTAGTGTATTTGCTGAGATACCTACCATTTGCGTAGCTGCTTGCAGGTGAAATTGCTCCCAAAACATGAATGAAAAGCAATAGTTTCTTGACGTTCCCAAGACTTGAACCTTTGCAGTTCGTTCACAAATATGAATGATGCTAAAAAGGAGAAAATTTGAATTATTCCCATTTTGTCTTTCTTGGTGGGGTGGGGGGGAGAGGTGTGCATGGCCTCGAGGAGTTTGACCATCCGAGGACTTATTAGAAGAGTAAAAATCAACATGTTTCTAGATAGTTGCTTTTTGCAACTAACAAAAATTACTTAGCTTCTGTAAGATGCTACAACCAAAACTTTTCTCAGTTTGGATTGGCACTACACATCATTTCCCAAAATTAATATGGCACAACACGGCAGGTTATTGCAAATATGTGAGAAATTTCAAAGGGCTGCAACCTGCTCTTCTTGCAAAGCAAGAGGAATAGCCGGTCTCCACGTAGTGCCTTCCGGGCTGTCCATCAAAGCAATACCTACAGCAGCCAAATCTTTTCGAATTACATCCGATCTATCATATTCTTTATTTTTTCTTGCTGTATCCCTCTCTGTGATTTTCTGGTGAACTTGATCGTCAGTCAACTTTGCACGCTTCAAAGCTTTCAACCTCAGTTCGTGCAAAGCCTACAGAGACCAAAAGCATGGCTAAGTTGTGAGATTCCGTACTATGATTATCATCCAGAAGCTACAAAAGGTGGAAAAAGCTAGGATGCAGGGAATGTTTTCTAATTGTTATGACGCAGGGAATGTTGATGCAATTAAGAAAATAACATAAAGCATATCTCTTTGTGAATGGACTAAATGCATAAATTCTAGCAGCAGAGCTGGGAGCCACTGATATTGAAGAAGTTTGCAACAATTCTTCAAGGAGAAAAAAGTACTGCTTGAAACATGAAATTAAAAACCTACAAACAGACACTTCAGTATATACAGTGGGTTTAATAAACCCAAAAGAATATGATGAAGGGAAAGAGACAATGGCTACAAGAAACAAGAGGTGGGGGAGGATCATCCTCTAGCAAAAACTTAGCGATGTGGTTTGAGTACATATTTTCCCTTCAATCCATATGCCGCACCCTCCCCCGCCCACCCACCTCCCCTCCCATATAATATTGTTGATTCACAGCGCTCTACAGAAGTTGCCTTGACCTTGTTAGGTATCTCCTCTATCAGACCATATCACATAGCACTCTCATAGCGCTCCTCTACTTCAGTCATCCTATTTTACATTTGTGCTAGATATTCATTTTAAATACAATTCTCATGTGCGGCTTGGCCTAGATATCTAAATTGTGTACATTCAGAAACCACAATCCTGACTAATCTTTATCTTCATTCTTCCTTGGGGTATAAACACACTGTTTATATATTGTCTTCTTACTTCTACTCATCTTATACCCTTATTCTATAGTGTTTCTTCACAATTTCAACTCTAGTTGACTCCCTTGCTAACTTCATTACTAAACCCAAGATCATCTGCATATAGCATGCACAATAGGCACCCCCGGGACCATCAATTCCTCAGGACAAAAAGATACAATACAAAATGCAATGGAATCAGACAGCAAATAAAATTCTGCACCTCCGCGTAACTGGCTGGCACAAGCCCCAGCATTTCTAGAACATTACTTATAGTATTTTCTAAAGCTGCAAGTGACTCAATCCGCAATGCTTGCTTTTTACCCTGCAGGAAAGCCAAACACAACTGTCAAGGGAATCTTTTCCCAAAGTTTTATATAACTAGGAGATAAGAGCAAAGTTATACTTTATACAGGCAATAGAGAAATTGTAGTAAGAGAAACAAAGGAGTAAAATGATTCCTTCCATTGCATGGAAATGGTAACATAATCTGAATCGGACCTACGTGAAAGATTTCCCCACTTATACCTTGATTCTGATTTCTGATATACAATGTTTTTGAAGGAATCAGGACCTTAAAATTCACTATAGTTCTTTCCAAAAATGTTAACAGAAGAATCAGTAACGAGCTGAAAGAGACAAATATCGGTTCGATTTCAGTTATTGGTTTGGCGATTTTGCTAACCGAAAACGAAGCATAGTAATTTTGGTTTGGTTCGTTTTATCCAAGATCAGTTCGATTTTTCAGTTTCGGGCTTGTCAGATTAGGCTTTCTTTTTCAGACCTAAAAATGGGTCTCAGAATATCATTTTGCAATCTTTGCTTATCCATTTGGGTTTTTTAATTACCCTTTTTCATCCTTTTTTTGACAGCATTCTCAGTTACAGAATGATTAGAAAAATCAATGACTCATGTAGTAATTTAATTTATTTTAAACTTCTGGACAAAAAGTTAATGAGGATAAAAGCTTCATCTAGCAGGCCTAAAACCAGTCCTTATAGGATAAACAGACTGAGTGAATGCACTGGTTACATGGATAAATCCCTCCCCTTTATTTACTTGGGTTGTCCAATTTATACTGGGAGGCATAAAATTTGTTGCTTTGATAACATGGTCAATAAAGTGGTGAAGAGGATGAATGGATGGCAAGGAAAATGCTCCCCTATGGTGGTAAGACTGTTCTTATTAAGAGTGTGCTGCAATCCTTACCTACCTTACCTCGACTGTTTTAAACCCTCCTAAGAGTACTTTGGAAATGATTAAAAAGCAACAACAACAAACCCAGTGAATTCCCATAAAGAGGGAGTCTAGGGAGGGTAGAGTGTACGCAAACCTTACCCCTACCTTCGGAGGTAGAGAGGTTGTTTCCTGTAGACCCTCGGCAAAAGAACTAGCAATTCAAAGCAGTATAAAAGGCATGACAAAATACTGTAGAAAGCAGGATAAAGCTAACTATATAGAAAGGAGCTATAACTACCACAAAATAATACACTAATCGAAGTGCAAGCAACACCAAAGAGTAACAGAAATCAAAAGACAAGGAGCTAGAAGAATAATACTACGACTACTAGTATAAAATGATAAGTAGGACAACACTCAACTACTTACTAACCTTCTACCCTAATTCATGTCCTCCATATCCTCCTATCTAAAGTCATGTCATCAGTAAGTTGAACCTGCGCCATGTCCTGTCTAATCACCTCTCCTCAATACTTCTTCGGCCTAATTCTGCCTCTCCTGAAACCATCCATAGCCAGCCTCTCACACCTCTGCACCTATATCCGTGCATCTCCTCTTCACATGCCTGAACCATCTCAACCTCGCTTCCCGCATCTCATCCTCCACCAAAACCACTCCCACCTTATCCCGAATATTTTCATTTCTAATCCTATCGCTCATAGTATGCCCATACACCCATCGCAGCATCCTAATTTCCGCAACTTTCATCTTCTGAAGACACTCCGCCCCATACAACATAGTTGGTCTAACCACCACTCTGCAGAACTTGCCTTTAAGTTTTGACTCCGGAAGTGAGCCTCCATTTCATCCACCCTACCCCAATACGATGTGTGACATCATCGTCGATATCTCCATTATCTTGGATAATAGACCCAAGACACTTGAAACTCCTTTTCTTTTGAATGACCTAGGTGAAGCCTCATGTGTTACGTTACTGAACTTGCACTCCAAGTATTCTGTCTTGGTCCTACTCAACCTGAACCCTTTAGACTCCAGAGTCTGCCTCCAAACCTCCAACTCAGCATTAACTCCACTCTGAGTCTCGTCAATCAGAACAATGTCATCCCCGAATAACATACACTATGGCACCTCACTTGGATTTGTCGCGCCAGTTCATCCATCACCAAGGCAAATAAAAATGGGCTAAGAGTTGATCCTTGGTGCAACCCCATCACCACTAGGAAGTGCTCCAAGTCTCCTCCCACTGTCCTAACCCTGGTCTTGACTCCATCATGCATGTCCTTGATCGCCCTAGTGTACGCCATCGGTACACCTCTAGCCTCCAAGCATCTCTATAGAACCTCCCTAGGGACTTTGTCGTATACCTTTTCTAGATCGATGAATACCATATGCAGGTCCCTCTTCCTCTCACAATTCTGCTCCACAAGCCTCCTTACAAGATGAATGGCTTCTGCAGTCGAGCGCCCGACAATCCAAATTAGTTCTCGAAAATAGACACGCCGCTCCTCACCCTCATTTCCACCACCCTCACCCAAACTTTCATAGTGTGACTTAGCAGCTTGATCTCCTATAGTTGTTGCAACTCTGAATGTCACCCTTGTTCTTGTACAAAGGAATCATTTTTTTTTTTAATAAGGTAAAAATTTTTGATAAGGAATCATTGTACTCCACCTCCATTCTTCAGGCATTTTTGCCGTCTTAAAAATGACATTAAACAACCCAGTCAGCCACTCCATACCTGCTCTGCCTGTGCACTTCCAAAATTCCACTGGGATCTCATCAGGCCCGGTTGCTCTCCCCCTACGCATCCTGCGAACAACATCCTTAACCTCCTCCACCTTTATACTCCTACAATACCCAAAATCGCGACGCCTCTCTGAGTGCTCCAAATCCCCCAACACAAGGTTGTTGTCCCCTTCTCCGTTGAAGAGGTTATGGAAGTATGACTACCATCTCCGTCTAACAAGGGCGTCCTCCGCCAGTACGTTGCCGTCCTCGTCTTTGATGCACTTCACTTGATCCAGGTCACGTGCCTTCCTCTCCCTATCACTTCAATTGAAAAGCACATTGCTAAGTTTTTTGGGTACATGTGACAACAAGAACAAGTATCATTGGAGTGCATGCGAAAATTAGTGTTTTCCTAAAGAGGAGGGTGGTTAGGCATCAGGAGCTTGAATGATACTTCTAATACCCTTTCTCTGAAAAGGTGGTGGGGACTGAGAACTAAACCATCTCTCCGGGCAGACTTCATTTATGCCAAATACAGCTTTGTCAAACATGTTAAAAGTGCATCCCTGAGTCATTTATGCCAAATACTGCTCTGTCTAACATGTTATTCAAAAAAAAAAGTGGATCCCTGGGAATTCTCAAGCTTGGAAGAATCTAGCATGGACTAGGGACAAAGCTGAAATTTCTATCAGATGGAATATCAGCGGTGGCAATTCTAATTTTTTGCTTTTTTTTTTATAGGTAACTGAAAGAATTTTATTGATGAAAAGAGGGGGTCAACTTTAAGAAAAGGCTGGACAGAAGTACATCTAAAAGATAACTTTAGAGTGAGTGTAAAGAACTAAGAAACCCAGCCAACGCCACCAGCTCTAAAACATTTACCGAGGTTTGCACCAAAAATTAAGCTAAAATATACATTTGTGCTTTAGATTAACTACATTGTCCCTTTTGTTATCAAAAACTCTAGCATTTTTCCCCTCCATACGACCCACCAAACTACTGCGGATATAGACTTCCAGATGTAACCCGACGCTTTATACATATCCTGTTTGTGCCATGAGAGGAGAAAATCAACCGTGCTCCTAGGCATGCACCATTTAATACCCACATGACACAGAATAAAATGCCAAATCTGACTGGTGAATGGTTCACATCTTCCCAATCCCTTCCGCATAGAAAGCAACAATTACAAAGTATTTTGCCTTTCTTTTGCAAGCTGTCAAGAGTAAGGCATTTTCCATGAGCTACCAACCAAGCAAGACATTTTTGTGAAGCGCCTAACTTCTCCAAATAGTCTTCCAAGGCCAAAGGGATTGTGAAGATGCACCTATAAAAATGCGATAGCAGCTTCTAAGCGAGAAGGGACCTTTAGAGTTGGAATTCCGGAATTGAGCTAGCTTTGGTCCTTTAGCTCTAGTTCCTAACTTCAGAAGGCAGGGAAGCTACCTGAAGACAAAGGTTAAGGATTTCACTACCAATGGAACTTGGAATATCACGGAACTTTCCAAGGCTCTTCTAGATTATGTAGTTCAGGAGATCACTGGTATATAATTGAGCTGAGGGTCTACTAGAAACAGCCTCTCTACCTACCAAGGTAGGGGTAAGGTCCTACCCTCCCCAGACCCCACTTGGGGAATTACACTGGGTATGTTGTTGTTGTTGTTATAGGAGATCACTGGTATAGATATTGGTTCTACAGATGAAATTGATGATGCTGTCTGGATGAACACTGAAGCACTACTCTGATAATTCTTCTTGGCATATGATTAGACATACCAGGAACAAGAATGATTTTCTGACTAAGCTTTGGCATAAGGTTATTCCATTTAAAATGTCTTTCTTAATTGGAGGCTTCGTCATGGAAAACTTCCTTTCAATGAAGCTATTTCCAGGTTTGGGATTCAATCAAATGTGGTCTGCCTTTGTTGTAGGGATGCTCTGATAGATTCTATGCAACATGCTTTCACTAATGGTGATGCTGCTAGGCATATTTGGAATTACATTTGGTCCTCCTATGGTAGTTATTCACATCCATGGACCTATTAGAAGAATCATCAACAACTGGTGGAATATGAAGACTAAAAATGCAGTTCAGAATTTCATTTTTCAGATTACACCTGTGTTTATATGTTGGGAAATCTGGAAAGAGTGGACATCGTGCAAATTTGGGAGCAAAGATAGGTTTATTTCAACAAAATGGAGTACCATGTCATCTGGAATATCTAAGCTGCACTTCAGACAATGTATCCTTCTTGTAACATAACTGGTAATTGGCTAACTGTGTGTGGCACTATCGAAAGGCTAAAGCCAGTTGTGAATATCAGGCAAGTCAATTGGTTAAAGCCTGAGACAGGCCATATGAAAATCAACATAGATGGCAGTTTTATCAAAGCTTCTGGTACTGCTGGCCATCATCGGAGACTGTAATGGGACTACATTATAGCTTTCTCTAAGCCTATTCAGTGTATAAGCAACAACCAAGCAGAAGCTTATGCTGCTCAGTATGCTGTTCAATGGGGTAAAGAAAATGGCTTTAACTCCTTTACTCTGGAGATGAATTCTTTGGTGATTGTTAAGATGTTAAGTAGAAGCAGCACAAACAACCTCAAGTTGAAGAAGATTCTCCATGACACTGATATGAACATGAGAAATGCTACAATCACTATTATTTATTGCTTCTGAGAAGCCAATTCTGTGGCTGACTACTTGGCCAAAATGGCATCTGCTACTGGAAATGAAACCTCCTATACCTTCTTTTTTTTTTTTTTTGGATCAAGTAAAAGTATTTTCATTCATAAACATGGCCAAAGAACGACTGTATACAAGGGATATACCAAAAGATAAAGAATCTACAAAATATGATTCTCTACAAACTCCACCCGATCCTCTATAAAACTAGGAACTTTCTGATTACACCAAAAGAAAATAAGGGATCGAAGACTACTCCTCAATTGAGAAAAACTTGACTCTATTCCTTCAAAAGCTATCTTGTTTCTCTCATTCCGAACTACCCACATCAATGCAAGCGGAACCATGTTCCAAGCCCTTTGTCTTCTCCTCCATCTCTCGCTCTTCCAACTGACCATCAACTCTTTCACAGTTCTTGGCATTGCCCAAGAAGTGTTGAACCACCCAAACATGTCCCACCACAGTCTCATGGTAAACCTCCTATACCTCTCGTCAACAACTACCTAGAGAAGTTAGAGGATTAATTCAACTAGACAAATGAGGACTTCTATGAGAAGAAGGTATGAGAAATGCAATTTCTTTGTAAGTTAGTGTCTTCTTCTTTCTTGTTCTTTAGGAAAGGATCTTGTATAGGCTAAATGCTTTCATCTTCTTTGGACAGTTTATTTGGACTTGTCATATGTAAGTTAGAGGTAAGAACCATGTCCCCCTCTAACAAGTGTAACTTTTTGGGTTCAATAGACATGATAGGGGTCAAGCCTAACCCTTCACACCAAAGGGATACAACCTTAGGTGAGGGCTTATTTTGAGAGGGGGGGGGGGGGGTTTGGAGTAGAACAATGTCAAATATTTTAACAATGTAATTTCTGTAGTTGTTCTGTTACTCAATCTTATTTCCTGATTGAGTAATTTTGTTAGTTTGATTTGTAGTGGGAGAGCATGGTCTTGGTACAAGTAAATAGAATAACAAGATAACCCAAAGCTACCTACCTAGAAATAGACAGTATCTAAATTTGACTAATCAACACATCTAATGAACAAGTGCTAAGACTGCTACAACACTTGTGAAATCAACCACAGTGCAAGACATCAAAATCAAGAACTCTTCCACGGGCAACAATGAAATGAATACCACACTAAAAGAAGAAATAAGATAAATAGTCATTTTATGTATAACAAAATCCAGACCACCTTAAGAACCCAAAACATGACTAACACAACATTGCACTAATTGGTGAAAGCTAAATGGCTCCTTAATGAACAGGCCAAAAGACAAAAGCTTTTAACCTTTGAATTAATTCCCACAGCTAGCTGAAACCAGTGAAAATAAGAAAAGAAGATGAATTGAACTCAAAACCATGCTAGTCATCTCTGAATGCAAGAAACTTGACCCAGCTTTAGCCCATTGATACCAGGCCATTACACTAATATGACCGATCTCCCAAAAAATTTGTTCACTTTCCACAATAATTATGCCAGTTATATATATATATATATATATATATATATATATATATATATATATATATGTGAATATTCACCCGCAAGGGTGGCTCAGTTGGTTGAGCATGGGGCTACCATAATGGAGGTCTCAGGTTCGAAACCCCCTGCCTACGATAGCAGGGGATGGCATTCCAGGTCAAGCTCGTGGCACATGGCTTGCCTAGTCCGTGTTACCTCTCCTGTGTGGTTTGCGGGCTATTGCACAGCAGCGGGGTTTACCTTGTGCACACCCGAAGGGTAGAGACTGTTGGTTCCCTTGTCATCAAAATATATATATATATATATATGAACATTCACGTTTTTGATTGAGATTACCTTTAAAAAAAATGATAAAAACAGTTAAACTAATACTAGTCCCATATTAAAGCATGACGGTGAAAACAAAGCATTCGTTACACTACCTTGTTGACCGTTTTAAAATTTTCAGCAAGGGAGAGTGTTGATTTGCATTTCAGATGAAGAAAAAATAGCTTCGAGTGTGTATGGACAGGGAAGAGGATCCTGATTTGTACTTCAGTTGAAGCAAAAGTACCTTTCGTGTATGTAAGAGATCATTGATCAACTTCAATGGGTCCGACATTGCTGCCAATGCAACAGGAGTGTGAAGATCATCTGACATTGAAGCTAAAACTTCATCTTGGAATTTATTTATACAACTAGCAGTTTCTGCAGGAATAGAATCCTTCCAACTTGCCCCATCATGCTGGCAGAGAAGAATTTGACAATCATATAGTGCCTATCACCAAAGACAATACTCAGGTTAATATCTGCTTTATCTGATATGAAGGACAAACTCGTAAGCAAACACCAAAGTTAGAGGAATAGCTGCTCTTGGATATCATTCAAATTTTGAATAATTTTTAGTACAAATAGAAATTTGAATAAAAGTTAAAGACTAATTTGGACAAAGGAGTGTTTTTTCTTAGGAGGGAGTTCTTGAGCTATGCATACTGAGGTGACTTACATTTACCCTGAATTCTATACCTAGCTAGAAGACAATCCACAACATAATATGATTCTCCACGAACGACACTCTCTTCAATACACACTAGAACATCATGGGTAATTATTCATTTACCAGACAAATTAGAGATTGTGAATCAAAGTACCTGATATATGTAAAAAAGGCGGTCAGATGCACTCTCAATCTGTACAATTGTATAATTGATTGGAGATCTATAATGTGTCCCAATTAAGAAAAGCCTCAGTGCCAATGGGTGATAAAGATCAATCACCTGAAGAAAAACAACATATAGAAACATCAAAAGCTAGAAAGACGAAAAGAACGGAACAAATAACCTTTAAAATATCAATTCTGTAAGTGAAGCACAACTTTCCTCCCATTATACCTGCCGAATTGTAAAAAAATTCCCCAGTGACTTCGACATTTTCTCAGAATCAATGTTGACAAAGCCATTGTGTATCCAATAAGTAATGTTGCTCTTCCTACAAGTAGCACAGCTCTGGGCAATTTCATTTTCATGGTGAGGAAATACGAGATCCATCCCCCCACCATGAATGTCGAAAGAATATCCTAAATATGCAGCACTCATGGCACTGCACTCAATATGCCATCCAGGTCTTCCTGGACCCCAGGGACTCTCCCAGAAAGGTTCTCCCTCTTTGGCAGACTGCATGAGAGAATAGATATCAATAGAAGCAGCGGCCGAGAAAACATCAGCTCAAATCTCCATATCTCCGGTAACTAAACAACAATTAACTCAGTTGCACACTTTTTTCAAAGCTTGATACATGAATTCAAAAAAAAGGAGACAATGGCATTCAGGAGAAACGCTCGGCAAGGAAGGATCATTAAATTAAAAATTGAAAATAAAGGGAGCCACTGATGTAAGGTAGTTAAAAAGTCAATTCGTCAACAAACAAGTTTAAAATGTGTCATACAACTATTCAAGTGTCATTTTTTGTTAATTTAAATAACTGATAACTTACCATCTCTAAATGACACAAGACTGTTATCGCAACCACAAGTAAACTTTCTTGCATGTGAACTAAATTTCAAAGAAACAGAGTGCTGACTAGATTTTTCCTGTGCCAACTCAACCATTAATTGTTGCTTCTCTCTGTTACCGCCTCACGTGGAATGGAATAATGGATATTCAAATGAGTGTGCCACGGTTTACTTGGCCACCCCAGACATTCTGCGATTTCATGTTAAGCAGAACTACCAAACAGCACCTATTTCACATTGAAATTCTGATATGATTCTTTTTTTTATTGATAATAGAAAAAGACTTAACAGAAATGCAAGAAGCATTTGGCATTCTCCACATCATGGACAAATGTCAGAGAATGGCTCAAAACCATCAAAACAGTGGCTTTCCCAATTTCTAACAGTTTCTTGTCATGATTGGAGTCGGACTTGAGCTATTCATCTCTACCTTTTCATAAAATTTAGTGACCAAACCAGATAGTCCATTCAAATGATTACAGAATCGGCGAAAGCTGTGAAGACTTATCATTTAACAGGTAAACAGAGGAATACATGTGTGTTGTGATTCTTTTTATTAGTGATAATAATATAAAGACTTAGATGAAAAGAAATGAGCATTTGGCATTTTCCACATAAAGGATAAATGTCTTCTTCTTTTTTTCGGATGACATGGGAATCTGCGGCCGCTACCCTTCGGGTGCGCATAGGGTAAACCCAGCTCCTGTGCAATATCTCACAAACCACACAGAAGAGGTAAGCAGCACTAGGCAAGCACCGTGCGACGAACTCGACCCAGAAGGCAAATCCCCTGCTATCGTAGGCAGGGGTTTCGAACTTGAGACCTCCATTATGAAAGTCCCATGCTCAACCAACTGAGCCACCCTTACGGGTTTCAAAACCATCAAAACAATGACTATCTTTGCCAAAAAAGAAATTGCAGTAGGTAAAAGATGCCCCAGCAATATCTTAAGAGTTTCTTTTCATGATTGCATATGAGTTATTCATCTCTACTTTTCTCATAAAATTTAGTGACCAAACCAAATAGTCCATTCAACTGATCTCAGAATCGGTGCAAGCTGAAGATTTTTCATTTAAGGGTAAAGAGGGGAATACATCCACTCCGTGATGCTAGCGTCTGAAACACAAGACGAATGAACAGTTGACTTCTTAAAAAAAAAAAAAAAATTAACGTAAAATGCTTGTTTGATAATTTTTCACTGTGGCAACTTGGAACAAACAAACCCATCTCTGGGGCACACTTCGAAAACCAAGTCATAACAAGAAAAATAAGTATCAATCAAAAACGAATGTAGTTAAGATGAACCGCATAACACACATGAAAAGAAATAAAGATTTTAACAGTAGAAACACGGTGAATACTCATTATTTTTTCATATTTCTTTAGTGGTGTCCTATTTTTTCCCTTATTTGCTTTTTGTTCTTTTGACAAGGGGATATGGTGAATGTGAAAGATATGAAGATGTGCTTAAAATCCGACACATGACACAGCCAATAGTAAGAAACTTTACAAGCATAACTACAAAAACTCACTTTCCACAAGGCAAAATCAGCTGGATGCTTCTTCCTTGCGTCTACTGTTACACGCTCTCCTGCCCTATTATCTTCCAGTTTTCGGCCAGATAATTTTCCATATTCTGGAAATTTGTCTACAGAAAAGTAGACATCGCCATCGATTCTGTAAGCACAACCATTATCGAGAATCTGTTGCAGAAGACCACAAAAACGGTTAAAGCTCGGTATTAGGGAAACAAAATATTACACTGCCTGGAATCAAACCAAGAATATAAGCAGGAGAATGAAGGTAAGTCTAAACAAAGAAAGAAACCCAGCTCACAGAATGATAAAACTGAAACTGGCTTTGAGTCTTATGCATCATTCTTGCACATTAAGATCATACTCCTAGGTAATAATAAGAAGGTACTTGAGAATCTCAGGGACCAGAATTATACCATGCATCCAGTAGATCTAAAGGGGAAACAGGAAGGAGAGAAAGGTTTGGTAATCCAGAATTATGCAGTGCAAAAAAACTAAGTTTCTGTCCAAGGTTCATAAGACCACAAAAGAAAATATGGCAGAGAGAGAGAGAGAGAGAGAGAGAGAGAGAGAGGTACATCAAAGGCGTTGTTTTATAATTTTTACAGCTGAAATCAAGAATAAACTCTACCAAAAGCAAAAAAGTAAGATTTAACCCCACATAAATAGGGCTTCCCCAACTCCATAAGAGGCAATAACTTCTCCCGACTACCAACCAAGAAAAATCATTACAGAAAGAAAAGAACAAATGATCAAGAAAAAACCTGCCGAATCATATCGATTATATGAGGCATGTGATCAGAGACACGAGGCTCCACTGAAGGAGGAAGACAGTGAACATAAGTCATGTCTTGGTGGAACTCTTCACAGAAACGTCTACTTAATTTGAGTGGATCCTCCCCCAGCTCATTTGCTCTAGCAATAATCTACAGAATTTGAAAATAGGAGCCTCAGCTGAACAATATTAGCTGTAGTAATAATCTACTGAATTTTCCAGATATAAATAGCTTGAATATTATTAGCTCTTGAAAGAAAAACAGTAAATCACCTTGTCATCAACATCAGTGAAGTTGCGAACATAATTGACTTCATATCCCAAATAATTTAGGTATCTGCCTAATATTTCAAAAAGAAACAAAAGTAAAAGTATCTGATTAGTTACACAAACCAAACTTCCAAATACCCCGAAATAATTTAGGAATCCACGAATAATTGATAGTACATTTAATTGGGTACCTAAAACAATCCCAAAAGGTTGAAGTCAAATAACCTAAACATTATAGTTACCTCGAAGTGTAAATCTCCCAAACCATTATCATTAAGGAATTTGATTAATTTTAATCATCTCCCAAATTTTCTAAACTAGCATGAAACTCACTTCACAGCAGCACGCACACGTTTGAAATTGTTACCCACAAAGATCAAGACTTTTAGAAAAAGATTGGAGTTTGACTTAAATGCTGCAAGTTTGAAATTGTTATTAACAAAGATTCTCCCTATATAAATCGAATTTCAAAAAAGAGTGGAACTTTCTCTTCTTACCTTCTCCTTATTTAGTTGTCTTACCTAGTATTCGCATGGTATCTTATTCTTCAATTTTACTAATATCTGTTACTTCATCTATTTTGCTATTGTGCTGTCATTATTTTCCTTTCTATCCTGCCTTTGAATACCCTTCTTTTGAGCCAAGAGTCTATCAGAAACAGCCTCTCTAACCTCCCCCAAAGATAAGGGTAAGGTCTACATACACCCTATCCTCCCCGACCCCACAAGTGGGATTACACTGGTATGTTGTTGCAACTTTGAAAGTGTTATCTACCAAGATGTTGACTTAATAAATCAAATTTAACAATAAAAAAAAATACAATGAGCGAGGAAAGGGGTAACGGACCTATATAAAACATCAAAGGAAACATAAACGCGAGCATGTCCGATATGGCTGAGATCATAAGCCGTTACACCACAAACGTACATTCCAACTTTTCCGGGGACTTTAGGTATAAATACTTCTTTTTGTTTGGTCATAGTATTGTGTAACCATAGTTGCTGCTGATTCCTCAATTCGGTGTCAGTTCCGTCAACGGCATTACCCCCTTTTATATCCACTGTAGACTTTGAATTTCCAATTGTACTGAGGCACCTAACAACCCTAGGTCGACTTCTCGAGTAGTATCTGAAACATTCAACGGCAACGGTAGCAATGGGTATTTTGCGGCTTTGGAAGGGAAGCAATGGTCGGTAGCATTTTAAAAGCGTCGCCATTTAGAGGAGGAAGAAGAAGAGCCGGTGACTGGCGTTTTTTCAAGAATAACTATTGTTGCTGCTCGATCCGCTATCTCACTCAGGCTAAGCTTTCTGCGAAAATTTAACTGAAGGTAGACTTTTAATTTTGGAAATCGCTAGAGGTGACTTGTAGGACCACATCAAGTCAAAACTTAATTAAATTTGGGATTAAAAAAATTAGGATTAAAAATGTATTTTATCAAACTTGTTAATCTTTTATAAAATATAAAAAAGATTCCAAACTATTTAATTCAATTCCCAATTTATTTTAAACTCAACATCGGTTCATATCAAAACACACGAACTTCATTCTAAACACACTATCGATCTCAACTGCTCCTTCAAACTTTCAACGTTCAAACTCACGAACTGATCTCAACTGCTAAATGTGCTTCTTGAAACCGTCGTCCAACCTCTTCAAAGCCGACTCAAAGAATTAATCCGTAACTCCCCATTTCTCTCGTGTAAAATCGCTCAAATTTTTCTTCTTTTAAAGTTGAGGTTTTGAAATCAAAGTGAGAAAATGATGATTTTATCGGAAGAAGAATAACATGGGTTTGTCTCGCAATGTTGTTTATTTTGTTGTTCAATGCTTCGAGAAACCCTTATTTGTCGTATTTGTTCGAGTTGTCGGCTCGTGTGTTTGTAAATAGTATATGTGGTTGTGAAATTTGCTTTTTGGTGTTGTTTGTGTTCTCGTTCTCCTTAGGAGTTCGAAAAAGGGCTTTTCTTAGGCTTGACAAAAACTTTTCTATTTGTTCCACTTGTTTGGGTTTCGTGTTGTTAAATAGTGTATGTGGTTGTGAAATTATGATTTTTGGTCTTTTGTTTTGTTCTCCTTGGGGTTTCGAAGAAAGGGTTTGAATTTTATTTAGATTTTTTCCAACAGCTGAGTAAGTTGTTGCAACAACTTCAGCACTTGTTTGACAGTTGAGGTTGGTTTATTTTGTTTAACTTGTGATGGTTGTGTGTTTGTATTGAAACAGATCTTTTTTCTGGTTCAAAAGTTAGGGTTTTGAAATAAAAGTACGAAAATGATTAATTTTGGTTAAAGAAGAAGAGGAAGAACATGTAAGGTGGTGTCTATGCAATGCCGTGTATTTTGTTCAATTTTTAATCGTTGTGTGTTTGTAATACACCGATATTTCCCCGATAGTGAAATAGATGTTGTTGTCC
>NW_026713515.1:0-27141 GCF_029784015.1 Lycium ferocissimum | reverse complement strand
GGTGTCGTCTTTTTATCGCGGGGGCCCTAAAGTCCCCGTTTTTTTTTCTTTGTCACTTAACATTAATAGCATAATATAAACATAAGCTAGCAAACGTTGCTATCCATTATACGAGCGGCGAGGACCATCAAGTACAAACATCCTAGCCTACATATAAATGCTACGAGCCTCTAACATAGTACGTATATACACATAGAAAGAGGCCGTACTTCTGCGTGCCGAACATATATACAAAATAGTACCGAGGAAGCTGGGCTCCGGAACAAGCTGAACCTTCTTCTGTCTCGGCCCCGATAAAGCTCTGAGGAGTCGAGTACGTCCGCTCGACGTGCGCGGCATGGAACGCGGCGTCCCTGAAGGACGATCGGTCGAATAATATGCAGTATGTAAGGCATGGAAACTAATAATCGAAGCAAAAGATACAAAGTATGAATAATCATGTCATGGGTCCATAGGACATATAGCGGGATGGGGGAGAGTAACTGCTTTGCACATGAGAATCTTACTTTTCGGGTTGAATCTTGTGCAAAGAAAAACATTTTTTTCTCTTTTTTCGTGAAGCGTAGCAAAGTGCAAGTTTAGTGAAGCACCTCGGAAAGAAGTGCAGCGTGGAAGTGAGGCTTGGTACCAGGTCATTCGAGAAAGACAAGTAGTTTCAAGTATCTTGGGTCTATTATACAAGACGGTGGGGAGATTGACGATGATGTCTACGTCGTATTAGAAATGGGCGGGGGTGGATGAAATGGAGGCTCGGCTTAGAGGTCTATGTGATAAAAGGTGCCACCACAACTTAAGGCAAGTTCTACAAAGTGGTGGTTAGACCGACCATGTTGTATGGGGGCGAGTGTTGGCCGATTAAGATCTCTCACGTTCAAAAGATGATGAGACTCGTAAGCTGGTCAACGCTAAGGTTTGGAGGTTTAATCGGGCTTTTGGAGTCTAAGGGTTGAAGTGGAGTAGGACCAAGACGAGGTACTTGGAGTGTAAGTTTAGTGAAGCACCTCAAAGGTGGCGTGGAAGTGAGGCTTGGTACCCGAGGTCGTTCGAGAAGACAAGTAGTTTCAAGTATCTTGGGTCTATTATACAAGGTGGGGAGATTGACGATGATGTCACACGTCGTATTAGGGCGGGAGTGGATGAAATGGTGGCTCGGCTTTCGGGAGTGCTATGTGATAAGAAGGTGCCACCACAACTTAAGGAGCAAGTTCTACAAAGTGGTGGTTAGACCGACCATGTTGTATGGGGCGGAGTGTTGGCAGTTAAGATCTCTCACGTTCAAAAGATGAAAGTTGCCCAAGAGATGAGAATGTTGAGATGGATGTGTGGGCACGCACCAGGTAACCCGGGGATTAGGAATGAGGGCTATCGGGACCAAGGTGGGAGTGGCCTCGGTGGAAGACAAGATGCGGGAAACGAGGCCCGAGATGGTTTGGACATGTGAAGAGGAGGCACGAGATGCCCCGGTGCGGAGGGTGTGAGAGGTTGGCCATGGATGGTTTCGAAGAAGGGTAGGGAGTAGGCCAAAAAAGTATTGGGGAGAGGTGATTAGACGGGATATAGCGCGATTCTGACCCAAGGACATGACCTTAGATAGGAGGGTATGGAGGACTCGGATTAGGGGTAGAAGGCTAGTAGATAGTAACGTTTATCCTTTCATATTAGTAGTCACATTTGTGCTTTGGTTTATAACTATTATTTGTTATCACGTACTTTGATTATCTTATTTTATCTGTGATAGCTACGCTCCTTTACAAAGCTTGCTTCATCATGGCTTAGTCGCTTTAGTTATTTGCATTTCCATATCGCTTTGAATCTCTTGGCCTTATGCGGCCTCTTGTTATGCTTTTATGCTTTTGCTTTCTATTGAGCCGAGGTCTTTTTCGGAAACAGCCGTCCCCCACGCCGGTAGGAGTGGTGCTAGTACAGCTTTCTACCTGCGGACCTCGCGTTGTGGGATTTCAGCAGGTTGTTGTTGTTGTTGTTGTTGTTGTTGTTGTAGAACGTAACCAAACAAAACTGTATCATGTTGTGTCCTGTTATAACATATCAGGTCATATTTTATCATGTCATATTGTATCATATCATAGCATATCGCATCATATCCTGTCATGTCGTATCATATCGTGTCTTATCATATCATGTCGTATCATATCCTATCATATCATATCACATCATGTCATATCACGCCATATCATATCTTATCGTATCGTATCATATCATGTCATATCATATCATATCATAGCATGTCATGTCATAGCACCGAACAACGTCGGCTCGCCCACATAGCGCCGGAATACTTGACTCGCCCGTATATCCCGCGTCCAGGGATGATAAACCCGGTGACAGTGGCGATGAAACATGTTTCCCTTCCCATTCCCCATGTGTCCCTTCCCCCATGTCCCCATGTACATATACATATTTCATATACGTATATCATATCATACCATATCATGTCATGTCATGTAGTGTCATAGACATTTCCTCGTCTTGGCCTCATTATTTCCATCGTAGAATCATAGTCGTCATTTTTAGTCAAAGCTTTGAAAAATTGTAAAACTTTTAATTTAGAGAAAAATAAATATTTTAGAAAACATTTATAAACTTTTAGGAAGGAAAACAAGCCTTGGAATCGATGGACTAGTTAAAACAACTATTATTTAGTAGTCGGAATGATAACCCAAAAGTTTCCTTTAATTATAGTACGAAAATAAACCAAACGAACAATAGGGGAGAATTCGGGGATAGTGGGCCCACCTCGGGCCGGCCCCGGATGGCATACACAATTTGCATGCGTTGAGCTCCATGGAGTCATTTATGAAGGTCTAAGGATCACTCGGTTCCGTTTGGGCACGTTGGAGATGTTTAAACAATTATTTCAACAAAACGCACCAAACTTAATTCAATTTTATTGAATGAAAAAGAGGTAATTTCAAGTTCGGGTTTCTCAATGGAATCATCCGAAAGGCGCGTATTCAAGCCTATTATGTCTAAGACATGCCAAAGAAGAAGAATGAAGCCTTACATACCTTTTTTCGCTCCTTACGCTATTCAAATTCAAATTGCAAATCCGCCCCGAAAATCTACTGAATTGGTCACGTTCACCAAACCTTAATTAGAACATTTAGAAATGGGAATCTTAAAGTAACATTTGTCTACGAAATTTCGGAAGCGTTTCCCCTATAAGTGTACCATCTCCAAAACTTCAACTTAGCCAATTTTAATCAACAACAATCCGGGGAATTCAGCTTGACCAAACTACTGACATAAAGGCGACAATGCTAACAGATTTCCATATTCACTCAAGATACATTCTAACACTTCAACCAACATACTACTTCCTTCAAGACTTTCCGACTTCCAATAAAAACAATAATAATCTTATAATATATTTCCCACAACACCATACCAATATCATTGTCTATAAATAAATGTAAGAACATAATATTCGATTTACATAACCCAGACCACAAGTCTCCGACTTCTACCATTTCCACAAAGATTATCAAGCTTTTATAGGCAATATAGAATCCTGACACAACAACAAGCAAAACACAAAATAAAATTGATTCATTTTCTTCCATACTACATGCAACTACACGGTCACACATACGGCACCCTCGCGGCCACGCTTCCTGCATACCACACAACCATCCAAAATCATTCAACTTCCATTATCGAACATGACATTCACAACAATAACAACCAAACACTACACAAAATGATTAACACATAATTTCCACACACACACACATATATCACATACACGGCCACACCATCATTTTTACTCTTCCATGAATTTCATCCATTTTCTTACACACTACACATGCAAAATCATCCATAACATACAGAAAGAGTCAAACCTTACCTTTTGTTCAATTCTTCACTTGGTTAGAATTCTGACTTATAGAAATAGGTGTTCTTCTTGCTCCAAAAACCACCCCACCTTGCTAGGGACCCTTGAATTGGTAAGAAATGATTTTTAAAGAAATTTTGTCAATTTTCTTGTTGAATTTTGTCTTGGCCGAATGGCCTTGAGCTTCTCCCTTCTTTTTTTTTTTTTTTTTGTTCTTGGTTTTTTTGCAGTGTCTAGAAAATTTGAGAAATAAGATGACTAAGTCATCTTTTATCCTTATTTTGTCCAAGACCACTTGTGGGCTTGGCACATCTGGACGGCCAACAAGGCCCAAAACCCGCTTTTTTTATTCTTCATGACAAATAATTCTTTTTCAATTTCCAAATTTACCCTTCGTCTTTCTCCATATTTCTCACGAGTCATATTATGATTTCCCTTTATACCCTTGACCCTCCTTAATATTTCCACCTCAAGATTTTCATAAACAGCTTGCGTACGAGCAAAAATAAAACATAGCCTTACTTGTTACCTTCCCGCGATTATCTTGAATTATCCGATTGCACAAAAGTGCGGGATATAACAGATTATATGTGATCGTTGCACCAAAGCTGATTTGGTAGAATTAGATATGACCGAATTTGATGTTATTATGGGTATGGGTAGTTAGCTTCTACATTATGCTAATGTCGGCGCGAAAAAAGGTAGTTCGTTTCCGGTTTCCGGGAGAACCGGTCATAGAGTGGGCGCGACAATACGAGCGTCGCCGAAGGGTAAGTTCATTTCGTACCTTAAGGCCGGGGAAGATGATCCCGGAAAGGCTATATCTATCATTTGGTCCGTGTGCATGACATTAAAGCAGAGACGCCCACTCTTCAGGCAGTCCCGGTCGTCAATGAATTCTCCGATGTATTCCCAGATGAACTTCCAGGTCTCCCCCCCGAACGGGAGATAGAATTTATAATAGATTTGTTGCTAGACACGCAGCCCATATCTATTCCCCCGTACAGAATGGCACCAGCAGAATTGAAAGAATTGAAGGAGCAGCTAAAAGATTTATTGGACAAAGGCTTTATCGGACCAGGTACATCGCCACGGGAAGCGCGGTATTATTTGTAAGGAAGAAAGATGGTTCCGCGAATGTGTATCGACTACGCAGTTGAATAAGGTGACTATTAAGAATAAATATCCCTACCGGATTGATGATTTATTTGATCGGTTGTAGAGGTACCAAATATTTTTCAAAGATAGATCTGCGTTCAGGCTACCATCAGGTACGGGTACGAGAGGCAGATATTCCGAAGACTGCTTTCAGGACCCGGTACGGGCATTATGAATTTAGAGTAATGTCTTTTGGGCTAACAAATGCTCCCGCGGTATTTATGGATTTAATGAATCGGGTATTCCGGCCATTCCTGGATATGTTTGTGATTGTGTTTATTGACGATATTTTGGTTTATTCACGATCAGCAGAGGAGCATTCAGATCATTTGAGAACAGTACTCGGCACCCTTCGGCAGCAGAAACTATATGCTAAATTCTCCAAATGTGAATTCTGGTTGACCTCAGTGGCATTCTTGGGACATATCGTCGGAGCAGATGGTATTCGGGTCGATACACAGAAGATTGAAGCTGTACAGAATTGGCCCAGGCCTACCACACCGACAAAGGTACGCAATTTTCTGGGGTTAGCCGGATATTACAGAAGATTTGTGGAGAATTTTGCTTCTATTGCGGCACAGCTGAACGAAGCTAACGCGAGAAGCGACAAAATTTCGGTGGACGATGCACTGTGGCCCGCGACTTTCGGACGGCCCGAAGGAGAAATTAATCACGGCTCCGGTCTTAGATCTTCGGAAGGATCGGACGGGTATGTTGTTTCTTTGTAATGCCTGCGAATGCTGGGATAGGTTGTGTTTTGATGCGGCACGGTCGAGTCATAGCCTATCTTCACGTGACTCGAACCGCACGAGAGAAATTATCCCACTCACGACACGGAATTAGCCGCGGTAATTCATGCCTTGAAAATATGGCGGCATTATTTATATGGAGTTCATGTTGACATTTACACTGATCATAAAAGCGTCCAATATATTTTTAAGCAAAAGGAGCTGAATCTGCGACAACGGAGATGGCTCGAGTTGCTAAAAGACTATGATGTTGATATTCTGTATCACCCGGGAAAAGCCAACATCGTAGATGATGCACTTAGCCATAAGTCCATGGGTAGTTTGACTGATGTACAGCCAGATAAGAAGGAACTGATTCGTGAGATTCATCAGTTAGCCAGCCTTGGAGTCCGTTTGGCAGATTCTGGAAATGCTGGAGTTTTCGTTCGAGAAATTGCTGAATCATCCATTATGGAAGAAGTAAAACAGCGCCAGTTCGAAGATCCCATTTTGGTTCAGTATAGAGATGTGGCTCTTAATAAAGAAAAGACTCAGTTCGAGATTTCTCCGGACGGGGTATTATTATATGAAGGCGAGTATGTGTGCAGAAGCGTTCTTTGGGATGCGACGGCAAATTATGGGTGAAGCGCATAATGCTCGGTATTCTATTCATCCTGGCTCCACTAAGATGTATCATGATCTTAAATGTTTATATTGGTGGGACGGCATGAAAAGAGACATTGCAGAATTTGTCGGCCGGTGTCCAAATTGTCAAAAGTTAAGATTGAGCATCGAAGCCGGGCGGGTTATTACGAGAGATGCAAATTCCGGCTGGAAGTGGGAGATGATTAATATGGATTTCGTTATAGGTTTACCGCGCACTCCACGCAGGTACGATTCTATTTGGGTTATTGTTGACAGGTTGACGAAATCATCTCATTTTCTTCCGGTTAGGACTACGTATTCGGCTGAGGATTATGCCAGATTGTATATCAAAGAGATAGTAAGACTTCACGGAGTTCCTGTATCTATTATAACTGACAGAGGTGCCCAGTTTACGGCTAACTTCTGGAGGTCGTTCCAGGAGGGATTGGGGACTCAGGTGAGTCTTAGTACAACATTTCATCCTCAGTCCGACGGACAGGCCGAGCGCACTATTCAGACGCTGGAAGATATGTTGCGGGCCTGTGTTATTGATTTCAAAGGTAGCTGGGATGACCATTTACCGCTTATTGAATTTGCTTATAATAATAGCTATCATTCCAGCATCCAGATGGCACCGTATGAAGCTCTATACGGTAGGAAGTGCAGATCTCCAATTGGTTGGTTCGACGTGGGCGAAACTAAATTAATTGGGCCGGATGTAGTTCAGCAAGCCGTTGATAAGGTGAAACTCATCCGGGAGCGATTATTGGCCGCCCAGAGTCGATAGAAATCTTATGCTGATAAACGACGTCGACCGTTAGAATTTGAAATTGGCGACTGGGTATTTCTGAAGGTATCGCCTATGAAGGGTGTAATGAGATTCGGTAAAAAGGGTAAGCTCAGTCCGCGGTATATCGGGCCGTACCAGATCATTCGAAAAATAGGCGAGGTCGCCTATGAACTAGATTTACCATCCGATTTGGAGGCAGTACACCCGGTATTTCATGTATCTATGCTCCGTAAATGTGTTGGTGATCCCTCTAGAATATTTCCAGCAGATGATATTCAGGTGACGGAGGACTTGTCTTATGAAGAGCAACCTGTAGCTATTCTGGACCAGACAAGTAAGAAAGGCGCACCAAAGATGTGCCTTCTGTGAAAGTCCTATGGCGGAATGATAACCGGGAGGAAATGACCTGGGAAGCAGAGGACGGCATGAAGAAGAAATATCCTCATTTGTTCATTACACCTGCAGGTAAGCTAAATTTTTAGATTTGTTACGTTGATGAATAAGTGATTTATATTTGCTTTCCAACTCCCCCGCTATGCTTATAAGGCCTTATAAGGCTAATCTAACATTCGAGGACGAATGTTATAAAGGGGGGGAGGATGTTATAACCCGTATTTTACACCTTTGGACACCTTGGGATTTTTTAGACAAATTAAGGACAATGTAATGTATTGATCTTGTTTGGTATATAAGTTGGTTATGAAAAATTTAGACGTGAAAATATTGGAAAAGACTAAGGGCAAAATTGGAATTTTGAAAATTGATTTCATGGAGTAGCAAAAATATGGACAAAATAATTGGGCTTGAAAAATTTACAAAAAAAAAATAAGCAAGCCAAGCCCAACCCAAAAGGGGTGGCCGGCCATAGCTTGAAGAAAATGGAAAAAAAAAATATCCAAGCCCATATAATTTGATCATGTGAGGAAATAATATAAAGGGGCAATTATCCATTAAACCCCCTAGAACTTTCAAGACAAAGAATAGAAGGAGAAAAACAAGAGAAAATAAGAACAACAACAACAAGCCATTCGGCCAAGACAAGGGGAAAATCACCCCTCAAAATATTGTTCCAAAAATTATTTTCTTGTTATATTCCTACTAATTCAAGGCTCCTCTACAACTTGGTGTAGTTGTTTTGGAAGATTGAGCATTAGTTTCATCAATCTCACACTTTGGACAAGTGAAGAACCAAGGAGAAAAAGGTAAGAATTAATCCCTTATTATTATGTTATGAAGGGTTGTTTGTGTTGTATTATATGGAAATATGGAAGTTTGCAAAGTGGGTGTGCATGTGTGCATGTGGCCGTGTATATGTGCCACGTTGTGTAGTAGGGATGAGTTGAATTTTATGTTGTATTTTAGTTGTGGTTATTGTGGAATTTGTATTGAAAATGAAAGTTGAATGAAAATTGGATGAAGTTGGAAAATTGCCATGTTGGCGTGTGGTATATTGGTGATGAATAATGATGGATTTATTTTGTTTAACATGTTAGTTGTGTTGTTGTGATCTTTACAATGTAAATGAAGATTATAGGGGTTAAGTTGGCACGAAAATGGAATGTAGAGAATTATGTCATATTAATGTGATTTTACGATATTAAGATAATGAAGTTGTTTAAGTATAGATTATTGTTGTTGGTGATGAATTAGTGAATAGAAAATGTGTTGGGATGGTTTTGTTGCACATATAGGAATTTTGGATGGAATATGGAATTGTTGAATATTGGCTATAAGGCTTGGAATATTCTTGGCTTATGTTTGAATGATCATAAATTAGTATTTGAATATGAAAATATTGATATTGACTTATAAATGCAAAGTTAGATTTGGAGTGATTGCATTATTTGGAAAATAAGACTATTTATGCTAAAATGCGTTTCTAGTCGATGGTTAATGTTAATTATATTGTTGTTGGTATGGTTGTTGTTGTTTTGGCCGAGTTTGAATCTCGGGGATGTTGTATATATAGGGGAGATGCTGCCCAAATTTTTATAGACAAGAATTGGTTAAGGTTGAAATTTTAAGCCTTATGAATAGTAAATTGTAAATGTGACCATTTGTAGATTACGGCGAAACGGATTTGAGTTCAAGTGAGCGTGAGACACACGTAAGGTATGTAAAGCTCACCCTTTCCTTCTTTTGGCATGTCTTAGGTGTATTAGGCTTGGATTCGAGCCTCGGGGGCAATGTCTGCTCACGGAAATTCGAGTTTGATTTTTTGGTACTATTCATTCAGCATAATTGAACTATATTCCATATGATTGTTGGAAAGATGTTAAGACTTCCGTAACTTTCCCAAACGAACTCGGATTGCTCTGAGACTGTCACGACCCAACCCCGTAGGCCGCGACTAGCGCCCGACACCGGGCACCCGTACGTACCAAAGTTCCAAAAATAGTAACTCAAATATTTAATAAAATTTGGGCGAGTTTCCTCTCGTTTTTCTTAGTAACCAAAATCAATCGACACGCACGCGTAAAATACCAACAAAGGCCACACGGGGCCAACATATCCATATACACATATACGTGCGAGCCGGGCAAGGGGCCGGCCGTGGCGTGAACCGCCCGAACATATCACATATACATATATTTTGTACGACATAGCCATAACCCACGTACATATCCACGGGCCTGCTAAACGAAACAACGAAATCATATGACGGGACGGGCCCCGTCGTACCCCCGAATAATAATGTACATGTACATCGGAAGATAATATATACCAAAATATATGAGCTCGGAAGAAGGAGCACTCCCGAAAGCCCGAATAGGTATCCTAAGCGGGTGGATCACCAAACCGAACGTGCGTACTGCGGCATGAACGCGACCCCGAAGACAAGGGGGGGTCAGTACGGAATATGTACTGAGTATGTAAAGCAGAAATACAGAAACACAATAACAGAATACAGAAAATAGATATGATATGTAAAATGTCAAATATGCAATTAAAATATAAGTCATGCACGAGGCTCTTAGAACGATGGTCGCCCGCACAATCGATGGCGCCATACCACGACATCACACCGAAGGTTTCATATCTCCGTAACCCGACATATCCCCGTAACACAACATAGCCAACCATAACACCGTACACGGTATAACACCAATATAAACGGAACCGGCTCTCTAACGGGGAGCTCGGGGAACCGTAACACAGCATCACACCGGAATATATCATAACGCGCACGAAATATAACCGGCTCGGGATCCGGTGAACGAGGCAGTAACCATAAGCACGAGCGGAGTCGTGAGCAGTTATATGCATAAAATCATAATCATAACTCATTAAGTAATTAAGAAGCCCATTTGCGGAAGTCAAAGTGGAAACAATATTAAGTTTTCCCAAAAATCCCTAAAGGTAGCATAGAAAAGCCGCGGGCCCCACGGACGGGCGCCGGCCCCCGTCCGAGCCCGACTACGAGGATTAGGGAAAGTTATACCTTATGAACTTACATATTATGTTTCGGGGCGTTCCGAGCTCGTATGCAAAAGTTACGGACGTTTGAAGTTCGGGACCTCTTTATAGTCAAAATTCTTTTAAGTCTTTTGAAAACTCATTTATTTGAAAACTTAAGAACCTTATATTGAACACAATAATGAATCAACCTTTAGGATCAAATAAGTACGTATCTAAGCTCGGATTTTAGAACAGAACAACCCCGAGATGCGGGTCATAGCCTAATAGCACTAGGACATGCCAAATGAAAGAAAGCGACGCCTTACATACCTTGTCCGCTCGCAAGCTAAGTCAAGGCTCAACTCTCGGATGCTCCAAAATCTACATAACACCAATTATGCTAACATTAGCCACAAACTTTTAGGCATTCAATATCCAAACGAACATTAAATTTTAACGAAATTTCGGCAGCATTTCCCTTGTACATACACCAACCCCGAGATTTACACTCGGCCAAATTCAACAACAACCAAGCCAACAACCAAACTACATTGTCAATATTCAATTCAAAATACATTTTAGCACTAACAACTCTCTTTACATAATTTTCACAACTTTCTCAACATTCCAATATACTATCTCAACTACTTACATTTCAATCAAGATCGACGTTTACACATTCGAGCACTACTCCAAAACCATACGAATAATATTTAAGAACGCTTTAACTAATTTACACAATACTTCAAACAACCCAACTAAAGTCCCAATTCACCCGAAATGCAGCCCAAACCCGAGAGCAACATGGCTTGCCTTCCTTCCTTCCAAATTCATAAATTACACTAACTATCCACCCTTTATAATGTCAATTCCATAAATGTAAAAATGTACACAAAGATCACAATGACTTCCAAATCAGTCCACACGATTCCAATCATCAACATAGGTCATTTAAAAGCTCATTATCAATTTAGAATTCACAACAACACAACTAAAACACTAAGGGAACTCAATTCATTTCTTGGCACCAAAATTGGCCTATATTCGGCCATGTCCCAACACACATATATGGATGATTCCCATGCATTTCAACACACCACAACAACAACCAAACATGTTACATAGAATCTAAACTATCATTCCCACATAGCATTGACTATACACGGCCATGAGCCATGCACACTCAATGTGCACGGTTCAACTCCAACACCTCAATTTTCCATGAATTCATTCATGTTTACCTACTATAACATGTTCACACCATTCATAACACAAGAAAGAGAAGTAACTCTTACCTTTTTTCCTTCACTTCCCACGTTGGCTCAAGTCTTCCAAGAGTGAAAACGAGTGACTTGTTGGTCCAAACAACGATTCCACGTTAACGAGCACCCTTGAATTAGTTGTTTTGATAGAGGAACCAATTTTTTTGAAAGATATTTCTTGGTCTTGAATTTGTTCTCCAATGGCCGAATGCTCTCCTCTTTGCCTTCTCCTTATTTTCTTGATTTTTCTAGAAAGTGAAATGAGAAGCAAGATGACTTAGTCATCTTTTAATGATCCATATAGAATTAATTCATGTGGCCATGGCCCCACAAGTACTTGGCCGGCCACTTTGGCCCTTTAATTACATGATTTGCTAGTTGTCTTAATTCATTTTTGGCCCCAAATATTTCCTTAGCAATTTCCATGCCAAGAAAGTCATATACCACTTGTTTAAAACAAAGTCATGATTAAAGAAAATCCCGACTTCTTGTCTCGGAATAGCCTTGTATCCTAACTTGTCATATTAGCTCAAATTATCCCGTTGTTGAAAATACGGGATATAACATCCTCCCCCCCTTTAGAACATTCGTCCTCGAATGTTAGACTTGTCCTACGGGGTCTTATAGGCAAGTTTGGGGGAGTTCTTTTGTAGCTATTACATACAATTCATTTATTGACCACGCAATCAAGTAAGGGATTTAGATTACCTGTGGGCTCCAGGAATAAATGAGGATACTTCTTCTTCATCTGTTCCTCTGCTTCCCAAGTCATTTCCTCCCGATTATTATTCCGCCACAAAGACCTTAACAGAGGCCACATCCTTGTTCCCGCAACCTTTTTTCCCCGGCGATCCAATATAGCTACCGGTTGCTCTTCATAGGATAGTTCTTCCGTGACTGGATATCGTCCACGAAATATTCTCGGAAGGGTCACCAATACATTTACGGAGCATAGAAACATGGAATACCGGGTGTACCGCTCCCAAATCAGCTGGTAGATTCAATTCATAAGCAACTTTGCCTATTCTCCGAATAATTTGATAAGGCCCAATGTATCTTGGACTAAGCTTCCCTTTCTTACCAAATCTCATAACGCCTTTCATAGGCGATACCTTCAGGAATACCCAATCACCAACTTCGAACTCCAAGTGCCGACGTCGATTATCCGCATACGATTTACGTCGACTCGGGCCGCTAATAACCTTTCTCGAATAAGCTTTACTTTGTCCACCGCTTGTTGGATTATATCCGGACCAATTAATTGAGTTTCTCCAACGTCGAACCAGCCGATCGGTGACTCCGCATTTCTGCCATATAAAGCCTCGTACGATGCCATCCGGATGCTGGAGTGGTAGCTATTATTATAGGCAAATTCAATTAATGGCAAGTGATCATCCCGACTACCTGCGAAATTGATAATACGGAGCCCGTAACATATCTTCTAGCGTCCGGATAGTATGCTCGGCTCGTCCGTCGAGCGAGGATGAAATGTTGTGCTAAGACTCACACCGGGTCCCCAATCCTTCTTGAAATGATCTCCGGAAATTTCTTTAAGCAAACTCGGGCCCTCTACGTCGGAGATAATAGATACGGAAACTCCATGAAGTCTCACCTCGTATTTTGCGCGTTAATATTTGGGATAACAAGTTAAGGACAATGCTATGTATTGATCTTGTTTGACACATAAGTTGGTTATGAAAGTTTGGACGTGGAAATATTGGAAAAGGTTAAGGGCAAAATTGGAATTTCAAAAAAATAGTTTCATGAATTACTAAAATTATGGACTAAGTAATTGGGCTTGAAAAAAAAAAACAAACAAGCAAAGCCCAAGGAGAGGCCCAACCGGCCATGGGATGAAAAAGGAAAGAAAATGGGCCAAGCCCATGAAAATTAAAATTGGTAGTATAAAGGAAAATAAGGGGGCCAAATGGATATTCAAGAAACTTCAAGAAAATGGTGAAAGAAGAAAGAAAGAAAGAAGGAGAATAATAACCATGGCCATTCGGCCATGGTCCTTAAATTTTGTCCCCTTAAATCTTTTCCCCAAAAATTATTTTCTTGTTGTATTCCTACTAATTCAAGGGTCCTCTACAACGTGGTATAATTATTTCGGAAGATAAGTCGTTCGTTTCGTCGTTTGGACAACTTGGTGAAGTGAAGAGGTTAGAAGAAAAAGGTAAGAATTCCTCTCTTTTATTTATGTTATGAAGGTTTGTTAGTGTTGTAGTATATGAAATGAATAGAATTCATAGAAATATGGACGTTTGCATGATAATTATATATGTATGTATATGGCCGTGTGTGTGAATTGTTGTATAGGTAAGATGAGTTGGAGTTTATGTTGTAATTTAGTTGTGGTTACTATGGAAATTGTATTGGAAATGGAGGTTGAACGAAAATTGGAGAAATGTGGAAAATTGCATGTGGCCGTGGGATACATAGTGAAGAATTAATGAAGGATTTGTTTTATTTAACGTGTTAGTTGTGTTGTTATGATCATTACAATGTAAATGAGGCATATATGGGTTAAGTTTGCATGAAAATGGAATGTAGGGAAATTATGTCCTATCAAGGCGATTTTATGATATTAAGATAATGAAGTTGTTAAGGTGTGGATTATGGTTGTTAGTGATGAAGTAGTAAGTAGAAAATGTATTGGGATGGTTTTGTTTTGTATATGAGAGTTTTGGATGGAATATGGAAATTTATGAAATTGTTGAATATTGAATATATAACTTGGAATGCTTTTAGTTATGTTTGAATGATCTCAAATTAGTGAATGAATATGTAAATGTTGATATTGGGTTGAATGTGCGCAATTGGATTGAAAGTTGACATACCATGTAGTAAGGAAGACTACTTATGTTGGAATGCGTTTTGGATTGGTCATTTATATTGTTGTTAGTATGGTTATTGTTATTTTGGCCGAGTTTCATTCTCGGGTTATTGTTGTTGACAATTGATTAAATGCTCGGGTGTCATATTTATAGGGGAGATCTAGGCAAATACAACATTGGAAGTTTGAACCTCGTGAATAGTATAGAAATGTGACCATTTGTAGGATTTTTGACGAAACGGGATTTGGATTTTGGCAAGCGGAAAGGACAAGAAAGGTAAAAGCTCTCCCATTCCTTCTCTTGGCATGTCTTAGGCATACTAGGTTTGAATTTGGACCTGGGACAACTCTACTCCCTCGGAATTCACGTCCAAAAATGCCCTTTTTTCTTTTATTGAACTAATTATGTTGCGATTGTATCAACGAGTCATCTAAGTATCTAGAACTTGTACATATGAAATCCGATTATCTTATGCCTCCCATAAATGACTTCATAAGGTTTAATATGCGCCGATCACCTCACTTGACCCGAGACGGACCCATTATTCCCGAACTTTGTGTGGATATTCCGTTTGATCTTCTTTAAAATGAAAACTAAGGAAAACTTTTAACTACCTTTCTAAGCTCTTCAGAATAAATGCTATAATTATTTTATTAAGCCTTATGACCCACCTTGAGATTTGAAGCGCTTTCGAAAGACATTTTGACACAAGCCGTGCCAACACCGAAAGACTTATGTTTCGACTATTGTCAAACGCTCTCTATAAGGTCCCGAGTTACGCTATCGAGTCTCCTATGTGTTTTACATTTTGATACACACAATGATCCCTAAAGTTCTATTTCGAAAGGAATCTCTCGGTCATTAAAGGTATGTGCTACGCCTCGTCCCAGGACCCCTTTTTTTTTTGATATGTCGTTTGATTATTCCGTCGATTTACTACATGCTGTACATTTACATATTTGCATTTAGTTTCTCACTACTCCACTCGTGGATGCCTCAATGCTTCCTTCCGAGCGCGATATGTTATCACGCGTATTCCAGCAAATTTCTGCCTCGGTGTGAAATATATCATATAATGTACACACTCGATATGACATGATATGATATGGCCATACGATATGCTATGATATGCGCGCATTTACGATTTGATATGATTTGTTGTGGGCGCCGGGGGGGCGAATTTTTTCCGCCGAGTCCCATGATGGGGGCCGGCTATGGCATGTTTTTACGCATCCGTATGTCTTATGAGTAAGTATTTTGATACTCCGCCCTTTGCATTTATGTTCGTATCCTCTGTTCGATAATATGTCCCAAGAACATATTCCACCCCCCGCGTTCTTCGGGGGCGCGTTTCATGCCGCGCGGTACACCGCATTTAGAAAGTTTTGCATTGGCATAATTTGCTCCCGGTGCCGCAACACTGCATGTCATGTGTTACGATTATACGATTAGAGACTTTGCGGACGGTCCGCGGATGTCTTTCCATTCCGTCATGTCCGAGATGCCATAATTTTCATATGATTACATATCATCAATTTGTACACTACAAAGGATATTTTCGGGACATTTGTTGTATTTGTCATTTTTGTTTGATTAATAGTCGAACTTATGTATGTAATAAGAGTCGATTTCGCTAAGATCCATGAATACCGGTGCCCATCACACCCTAGTAAAATCGGGGTGTGACAAAGTCTCACTATCTCCTTAATATATATACGTAATCCTCGGATAATAGGTGGTTACGACGGGAGGAAATGGGCTGATTTTGTCGGGTCAATATAACCGCCATACCTCCGTGGAGTGCGGGGCAAACCTGCGACGAAGTCCATATTAATTATTTCCCACTTCCACATCGGTATCTCCATTTCACCGAAAAACATTTAGGTGCTCAATTTTGACCCGGCGCGCTTTGGACACCGAGCGACGAATTTCGCGATATCCTTTTTCATCGTCCCACCAGACAAACACCGAGATCGTGATACATTTTTTAGTAGTTCTGGATAGTTAACGGGCGTAATGTGCCTCGCCCATGACTTGTCGCCGTAATGCAACCTCGGTACACGTCTTTTGTAATAATACCCCGTCCGATGTAATCTCGAACGGAGTCCTCTCCTTCTCACGGGCTGTGTCCCTGTAATGAACCAGATAGGATCTTCATATTGGCGACGCTTTATTTCTTCCGAAATAGAAAGATTCCAACTTCTCGAACGAAAATCCCGCATCCCCCGTTCGGCTACGCGGACTCCAAGACTTGCCGCCGGCGAATTTCCGAACTATTTCTTTCTTTTACGATGGAACATCCGCCGGGTCGCCCATAGATTTGCGGCTAAGAGCATCTGCCACAACATTGGCTTTCCCCGGATGGTATAGAATGTCAACATCGTAATCTTTCAGCAATTCTAACCATCTCCTCTGCCGCAGATTCAGCTCCTTCTGTTTAAAGATATATTGGAGGCTTTTATGATCTGTGTAAATATCAACATGAACCCCATACAAATAGTGCCTCCATATCTTCAGAGCATGGATCACCGCTGCGAGCTCCGATGAGTAAATATAATTCTTTTCATGTTTTCTCGAAATCGAGGTATGAAATATGCTATGACTCGGCCGTGCCGCATTAATACACAACCCAGCCAACACACAGAAGCATCTAAATGACATACCCGTACGGTTCGAAATGTCGGGAACCGGAGCCGTAGTCAATTTCTCCTTCAACAATCAACATCCGCTAGCATAACACGAATTTGGCTCCCCAGTTAGCCTTGTTAAAGGCGCCGAGATGGAATCAAATTTCTCTCATCTTCTATAATAACCAAACCCCGGAAGCTACGTACCTCTGTGCAACGTTGTAGGGGCGGCAATTTTCGAACAATTCGATCTTATATACCCGAATACCCGTCTAGCGATAATATGTCCCAAATGCCCACCGGTCAGTGGCTACCCGCATTTAGAAAATTTTGCATATAATTTCTGGTGCCGCAACACTCCAAGTACCGTCCTCAGATGGTCCGCGTGCTCTTCTTCTGACCGAGAATAGACTAGAATATCATCAATAAATACGATCACGAACATATCCAAGAACGGCACGAGATACCGATTCATAAGATCCATGAATACCGCATATTCGTCGCCCGAAAGACATAACTCTAAATTCATAGTGCCCATACCGGGTTAACCCGTCTTGGGAATATACGCCTCCCGTACTACTTTGGTGATAACCCGGACCGCGGAGTCTATCTTTGAAAAACATTTAGCTCCCCGGCTAACCGATCAAATAAATCGTCAATCTCGAAGGACCGGGATATTTATTCTTTATAGTTACCTTGTTCGGCGCCCAATGCACATTCGCAGCGAACCGTCTTTCTTCCTCACAAATAATACCGGTGCTCCCCGGGGTGACGTCGGGTCGGATAAAAGCCCTTCTCCAAAATCCCTCGCGTCGCTCCTTTAATTCCTTTAGTTAATGCCATTCTATGAGGAATAGATATGGGGGTGGTGTCCGGCACCATCTATAGTGAATTCTATCTCCGTTCGGGAGGAAGACACAGTAGCCGTGCCGGGAATACATCCAGCAATTCATTTACCCCCCACGCCCGAATATTCTGTTTCACCTTTTAAATCATGTACGCGGACCGGATATGATAAATATAACCTTTTAAGATCATTTTTCTTGCCTTGAGGTATGAAATAAACTTCCCCTCGCGTTGCGGTGTTGCTCCCCCATTCTATAACCTGTTCGCACGGAACACGGAGCAGACTACTTTCTTTTGGCAATCAACATTAGCATAACACGAAGCCAACCAGTCCATGCCCATAATAACATCAAATTCAATCATGTCTAGCTCTACCAAATCTGCCTTAGTGCAACGATCACAGACAATTATCGAACAATCTTTATATACCTGTCTAGCGATAATAAAATCCCCTACCGGAGTGGCTACCTCAAACGGTTCTATTGGTTCGCCCAATTTTATCAACAATAAGAGGAGAAATATATGATAAGGTAGAACCGGGATCAATCGGCATATACGACTCGAGAGAAAACCAATAATGTACGTAACCACGTTAGGTGATGCCTCCGGTCCCGACGGCCGGCTAAGGCGTATATGCGGTTCGAAGGACCGCTAGAATCGGACGCCCCGCCACGGCCTCTACCGCGGCTAGGCCGGTGCCGGTGTACCTCGCCCCCGCCGGCGCATAGCCACGGATGATGAAGATGAACCGGCCCGAACGTGGCCGCGCCGCCCGACCCGCACTGCCCCCACGCGGCAATCCCTCATAATGTGGGTCCGGGCCACGGACAAAGCAAGCACAGCTCGACAGCACTCTCCCAGGCGGTACCTCCACGTAGGAACACGGAGGTCCGGGTGGCCTCAATCGACCCGTACCGTGCCGTCCGATCGAGGCCCGGAGCTCGACCTGCTCAATCGGCCGTGGGGGTGTACTCCGGCCGGGGCCGGGAATGTCCATGCCGCATCGAGCAGCCATCGACACACCGGTGTCGGCGCCTATCATTACTCCTATCGGCCGGCGCCCCCCGTGCCGCTCCTCCATGCCCCGGCACGCTCCATGCCGCACCGAGTGCTCATCGACATCAACTATCAAATAATCATCCGGCCCCATAACAAACCGGTACCCCCGTCGGCCATGTCCGCCACAATATGAGCAGCGTATCTGGCTAAAGAATCAAACTCCAGGTTGTACTCCCGAATACTCCTACCATTCTGCCGCAAATGTATAAACCTGTGAACCCTGGCGCGTCTGACCTCTGGGGGTAGAAAGTGGGCAAGAAAAGCCTCTGTGAACTCATCCCATACCTACCGCGGCGCGCCCTCACCCCCGGGACGGGGCCCCACGACTCAAACCAATTGGCCGCTATATCGTGCAGCCCGATACGACGCTAACTCCACCGACTCGCCCCGGAGGCTCTAATAAGTCGCCGCGTGCGCCGCATCTCTCGAACTCCCGAGGGTCCTCCCGGGCTTTGACCCGAAGAACTCGGCGGATTACAGGTCGAAGAAATAACGAGCCCTCCGATCGGCACGTCCACCGGCATAATCATCTCCGGCCCTCGTCTCGGACACGGGACCCCCCGCGCCGGTCGGTCAATAATCGAACAGCATCCCTCATAGCCCTGTCCTCCGCCCCGGGCTGAGGAGCTGGAGGCTCGGGGACTCGAACCTCAGTGAACGGGCGGTGGAGCCACCGCTCGTCCCGTCTTCGCCGTGCCCTCGTGCCCTGGTGATGGGGTGGCCGAACCGGCCGACCGGGCCTGTCTCCGGCTCGAGCCGGGCACGGCCCCGGTAACTCTGCGGGCCCTACTAGTCTCTCCCACAACAAGGACTTGCCCTTCGGCGGTGGCCTCGTCGTCTTTCTTGGGGGCATCGCTGAAAACACAACAGATCGTTAGAAAAGAAATTATCCTAATAGCACCGCTCTATCGCACGATCTAAGATCAGAAAGAAAGACAGTATCCTAAATATCCTGTAGCCTCCTGTTTATAGATGTGGTGCACAACACACCGATAAACAGGACTCTACTAGACACGGCCTATGGACATTCCGAGGACGAACCGCTCTGATACCACTTTTGTCACGACCCAACCCCGTAGGCCGCGACTAGCGCCCGACCTGGGCACCCGTACGTACCAAAGTTCCAAAAATAGTAACTCAAATATTTAATAAAATTTGGGCAGAGTTTCCTCTGTTTTTCTTACTAACCAAAATCAACCTGCACGCAGAAAATACCAACAAAGGCCACACAGGGCCAACATATCCATATACACATATACAGGCTAGCCGGCAAGGGTGCGCGGCGGTGAACCGCCCGAACATATCACATATACATATACCGTACGTACATAGCCATAACCCACGTACATATCCACGTGCCTCTAAACGAACAACGAAATCATATGACGGGACGGCCCCGTCGTACCCCCTGAATAATAATGTACATGTACATCAGAAGATAATATATACCAAAATATATGAGCTCCGGAAGAAGGAGCACTCCCAGAAAGCTGAATAGGTATCCTAAGCGGGTGGATCACCAAGCTGAACGTCTGTACCTGCGGGCATGAACGCAGCCCCCGAAGACAGGGGGTCAGTACGGAATATGTACTGAGTATGTAAAGCAGAAGTACAGAATCACAATAATAGAATACAGAAAATAGATATGATATGTAAAATGTCAAATATGCAATTAAAATATAAGTCATGCACAGGCTCTTAGAACGATGGTCGCCCGCCTGTCGACGCCATACCACAGCATCACACCAGAAGGTTTCATATCTCCGTAACCCGACATATCCCCATAACACGTCATAGCCAACCATAACACCGTACACAGCATAACACCAATATAAACGGAACCCGGCTCTCTAGCGGGGAGCCCGGGGAACCGTAACACAACATCACACCGGAATATATCATAACGCGCACGAAATATAACCGGCCCGGGATCCGGTGAACGAAACAGTGACCATAAGCACGAGCGGAGTCGTGAGCAGTTATATGCATAAAATCATAATCATAACTCATTAAGTAATTAAGAAGCCCATTAGCGGAAGTCAAAGTGGAAACAATATTAAGTTTTCCCAAAATCCCTAAAGGTGGCATAGAAAAGCCGCGGCCCCACGGACGGGCGCCGGCCCCTTCCGAGCCCGACTACGAGGATTAGGGAAAGTTATACCTTATGAACTTACATATTATGTTTCGGGGCGTTCCGAGCTCGTATGCAAAAGTTACGACGTTTGAAGTTCGGACCTCTTTATAGTCAAAATTCTTTTTAAGTCTTTGAAAACTCATTTATTTGAAAACTTAAGAACCTTATATTGAACACAATAATGAATCAACCTTTAGGATCAAATAAGTACGTATCTAAGCTCGGATTTTAGAAATGTAACAACCCCGAGATGCGGGTCATAGCCTAATAGCACTAGGACATGCCAAATGAAAGAAAGCGACGCCTTACATACCTTGTCCGCTCGCAAGCTAAGTCAAGGCTCAACTCTCGAATGCTCCAAAATCTACATAACACCAATTATGCTAACATTAGCCACAAACTTTTAGGCATTCAATATCCAAACGAACATTAAATTTTAACGAAATTTCGGTAAAGATTTCCTTATACATACACCAACCCCGAGATTTACACTCGGCCAAATTCAACAACAACCAAGCCAACAACCAAACTACATTGTCAATATTCAATTCAAAATACATTTTAGCACTAACAACTCTCTTTACATAATTTTCACAACTTTCTCAACATTCCAATATACTATCTCAACTACTTACATTTCAATCAAGATCGACGTTTACACATTCGAGCACTACTCTAAAACCATACGAATAATATTTAAGAACGCTTTAACTAATTTACACAATACTTCAAACAACCCAACTAAAGTTCCAATTCACCCGAAATGCAGCCCAAACCCGAGAGCAACATGGCTTGCCTTCCTTCCTTCCAAATTCATAAATTACACTAACTATCCACCCTTTATAATGTCAATTCCATAAATGTAAAAATGTACACAAAGATCACAATGACTTCCAAATCAGTCCACACGATTCCAATCATCAACATAGGTCATTTAAAAGCTCATTATCAATTTAGAATTCACAACAACACAACTAAAACACTAAGGGAACTCAATTCATTTCTTGGCACCAAAATTGGCCTATATTCGGCCATGTCCCAACACACATATATGGATGATTCCCATGCATTTCAACACACCACAACAACAACCAAACATGTTACATAGAATCTAAACTATCATTCCCACATAGCATTGACTATACACGGCCATGAGCCATGCACACTCAATGTGCACGGTTCAACTCCAACACCTCAATTTTCCATGAATTCATTCATGTTTACCTACTATAACATGTTCACACCATTCATAACACAAGAAAGAGAAGTAACTCTTACCTTTTTTCCTTCACTTCCCACGTTGGCTCAAGTCTTCCAAGAGTGAAAACGAGTGACTTGTTGGTCCAAACAACGATTCCACGTTAACGAGCACCCTTGAATTAGTTGTTTTGATAGAGGAACCAATTTTTTTGAAAGAGATTTCTTGGTCTTGAATTTGTTCTCCAATGGCCGAATGCTCTCCTCTTTGCCTTCTCCTTATTTTCTTGATTTTTCTAGAAAGTGAAATGAGAAGCAAGATGACTTAGTCATCTTTTAATGATCCATATAGAATTAATTCATGTGGCCATGGCCCCACAAGTACTTGGCCGGCCGCTTTGGCCCTTTAATTACATGATTTGCTAGTTGTCTTAATTCATTTTTGGCCCCAAATATTTCCTTAGCAATTTCCATGCCAAGAAAGTCATATACCACTTGTTTAAAACAAAGTCATGATTAAAGAAAATCCCGACTTCTTGTCTCGGAATAGCCTTGTATCCTAACTTGTCATATTAGCTCAAATTATCCCGTTGTTGAAAATACGGGATATAACAGAGACTTTCGTGGATGCTTCCATAGGGCCTAATGTTTGTCGAATTACATATGCCACCTCGACTTGACCAAGGTGGGCCCACTAGCCCCAAGATCTCCTCCGAATGTCCCACTCGACTTATTTGGCATGATGTTGAAGAGAAACTTTAGCGTATGATTATAGTTATTAAAGAATGATGTTCTAATGACTCGAGTACGTTTTAATATGTAATTGAACTATGAATCCGATTGTAGAAACACTTTTGTGAGATATTCCATATTGCTCAATTACTTAAACATACTTTGCCCAAATTGTCGTCATATGTTCATGCTACATCTTTACAAATGTTTTTACGGCAACTTGCATTAGCCTCTCACTACTCCGCTCGTGCATGTTATTATGATATCGTTCGCCGGATCCCGGGCCGGCTTTGTGAGCGTGCGCCTTGTGATAAATTCGGCAGTATGCTGTGTTGCTGTTTTCGAGACCTCGCCATAGGGCCGGGTTCCGCTTGTATACGGTGTTATAATGTGATATGGCATATGATTTGTTCTGATGATGTGATATGTTATGATGATATGATATGTTCGGGGATAGTACGGAGATTTGAAACCTTCTGAGTATGCTGTGTTGTGGCACCAGCGTCGGAGTGGTGGCCACGTTCCTGAGCGTTATGCATGATTTTGATTTGCATATATATATATATATATATATATATGATTTAAGTTACGTATTTTGATACTTGATTTGATATTTTCTCTCCCCCCCCCCCCCCCCCCCCCGTACTCTTATTTCATTTGTGATTTGGATTTCGTACTCTACGCTTTATGACTCGCACCTCTTTCGTACCGACCCCCCGCCCCTCTCTTCGGGGGGGCGTTTCGCCCGTAGGCGTATATACGTTCGGTGATCCACCGTTGTAGGCTACGCACTCGCTATCTTGGATTGCTCCTTTTGATCCGGAGCCCGTCTTTTTGTATATATGCTCTCGCCATGTACATGCTTCGTATATTTGGACTATGCGGGTACGGCGGGGCCCTGTCCCGTCATATGTCTTTGTTATGAGTCTGTAGAGGCCTATAGTCACATATGTGGGTCGAGGGTCCTATGTGTGTTTGTTTTGTATGTGATTCGCATCTTAATGCGGTCCCGTTTGTTAAGGTGGCCATAACGGCCCATATGTCTATATATGTGTATATATGTTTGGCGATGTACATTCCGCCGCCCATCTGACTTTGATATGACGTGTTTGTACGCGCGACCGCTTAAGATAGCATTATTTCCACTTCTGCTTGAAATTGTGAATGTAATATCTGAGCTAAGATAAAATGTGATGATTTAGTATGAAAGTCCGTTTAGGTGTCCAACTAGGGCGCCAGTCACGGCCATGGGGCTGGGTCGTGACACTTCCATCCTTGAGGTATGACTGACCTATGACATAAATACTTCAAGACGCAACCAATTTAGAATGATGAGGATTTTTAATCTTACCCCAAAAGTATGAATTATAGCCAAAATATATTATCAAGTAGGGAGTTATCGATATAGTCTACCTTTTTTTTAGTTTTACATAGGAAAAGGAAAGGAAAAATGGGAAGGGGATTACCAGGTGAGGGAGGCCAAGTAAGAAAGTGTTAGAATTTTTCTGATAATGGGCAACTTGGTTGATGGTAAGGGCACATATTTATATTAACAAGGTCAAATACACACACTGCCCTTTAAACTTGACACCAATTTCCACATAGACACTTCAACATAGGCTTGTTCCTGTTAGCCCCTTGAACTCAAGAAAAATTGTGTCAGTTAAACATAATTTTCTGACATGTAACATAATGTGAGAGATTCACTTTTATAGAGCGCACGAAAGCTTTTTATTTTTGAAAATTTATTTTCTCTTTCTCTGTCCTCTTTAATCTATCTCCTTGCACCACCATATATCCACCCTAGTCTCTCCCTCGACAACACCTTAACCACTCGTATCTATCCTTCTCTTTCAAGTCAACACCTCACCATTATATTTACCCTTTATCTTCATCTCTTTTCAACCAAGAATCATAGATTCAAGAGATGGCAGGGATTTTGGGCAAATTGCAAAGTCTACTAGTTTTTAATAGGTCAGTTCTTTATTTTCAATAGGTCGTCATATTTGTGGAAATCATATGGAAAGGAAAAAATCTAAGAAAGTTTTATCTTTTACTGATATATATTTTGTAATCATTTTGGTTGTTTGAAGCCATTCTGAGAAATCCGAAAAGAGTTTGAACTTTGGATGACCGAAATTTCCATTTTTCCGGTGGCAAGTCTTACTAGAGTTTTTATAGCTATGATTTTTGGTGGTTTAATATTTATTGTAAGATTTAAGAGGAATATATATCAACGGAATGGAAGTTGAAGAGAATGAACCATGTTTTATTGGAGTTGAACTAAAAGTATACAAATAAAGACCAAATAGAAAAATAATACTCAAAAAACCAAATCTTATGACCCTTTCTTTCTATTCGTTGAATTTAGACATCAAATTTGATAAAACCCAATTTTTTCAATTTTCTCTTCCCTCCCATTTTTCTCACGTTCTCCATCACAGGAAACACTCCGGATAAACAATTTCCGTTGGACATTAGAAATGGATCTTCTGATGAAAGTGATGTTAAGTAAGAAATTTTTTCTGAAGATAACAACTGATGAGTTCTTATTCTTCATCAATTTGTCAGTAGTGAAAACCGTAGAGGGTGGCGAAGAGGAGACCCAAATGTGAAGGGGTGAATTCTAATGTTATTATGGGGAAGGAGAAGAGTTGTTGTGAGGAAGATGACTAGTGGGGTGGGGTTGCTGGAATGTTGCATTCTTTTTTTATTTATTTTTTTGGCTCAAGAGCCTTTTTGTTTTAAGTAATTAGTTTGATCTAAAATCCAAATGCCTCCGTCTAATTCGTCATTTCTACCACATCAGCATGTGTGCATTTCACATATTCTAGGTTTTTTGTTAGCCAGTAATGTTATACCTTATAGTTTTGTACGTTGAAATTCGTTAGATGCTAGTTGTTCAATTGTAAACATTGGAGTTATTTTCTAGGACATGTGAGATTATATGCGCCTACCTTATGGTTATGAGGGTTTAAGTTCATGTAATAAGTCGTGGAAGGATTGGGGAATGAGTGAATCAAGGAGATTAAGTTTTTGGAACTTTGGAGAAAAGATGGGCAAGGTTTGTACGATAATTTTGGTCTAACTTGAGAAAGGAATAGCTCCTAGTATATTAGGAGTTTTGAAGCAAACCAAAAGCCTAAATTGAAGTTCGGGAAGTCTACTTTTCTAACGCAACAAACTGCCCGTCGATCTGACGTTGGAATCAAACGTTATGAGCATTACAAGATGGACTACCAGAGCAGGGATAACCCTGCGTAAACGCGAACAAGGTGGAGCGAACGCTAAGGGAAGCAACTGGGCAACTCTTCACGAACGCGACCAAGGTGGCGCGAACGCGAAGAGCAAAAATTAAGTCGGTGCAAACCGACTCTAAAACAATATAAAAGGGGGTTTACCCCTTATTTTCATCCAAAACACCCCTAAAAAATATCCCAAATCCCCTGGAATGTTCTCCCAACTTCCACCCTTAAATTTTAGCCCAAATCAAGTGTAATTTCAAGATTTAGGTCCGGATAGCGTATAGTTGTGATCATAGTATCGTATTGCTGTGAATCTTGGCTTGGATTCAAGGCGAATATTGATGATATTGTGGCTCTAGTGGAAATAAGGTAAGAATCCCTCCTTATTCATATTGATCTAGGTTTATTTATGGAGATAGAGTTATTAAATGGTCGTATAATGAACTAGTTGGTTGAGAAATCGAATAAACATCATGTGGGATGTTCTATGGAGTATTTTGGTATTGATGATGATGTTGTTGATGTTAGTGTTGTTGTTGTTGCTGGTTGTGGTAATGTGATTTCGGGCTAGGGATATAAACATAGGAGATGTTGCCCGAATTTCGGCAGATTCTAAAGGAATTTAATTT
>NW_026713514.1:0-27810 GCF_029784015.1 Lycium ferocissimum | reverse complement strand
TTAAGTTCGCACTTTATTTACGAAATTTGGGCAGCATTTCCCACCATAAATTCAACACCCCGAGAATTCAACTCGGCCAAATATCCAACAACAATACCAACAACCACATCAACAATATCCATAAGCAATTCCAAACGCATTATAACATTAATAACTCCCTTCTACATAGTTCGACGACATTCATGCATATTCAATTCAACTTCATACATTCAAACTAATATCAACTATCGCATATTCAAATACCAATCCAAAACCATTCAAACACGATTCAAGAACATTTCCAACCATTCGCACAATATTTTAAACAATCCAATTAATGCTTTACTCCACCCGAAACGTCAAATTTCCATAAGAACAACAACAATACATTTTCTTCCTTCCAAGTTCATAAACTACACCAATAATCCACATATTCCCCACATTAACCTTAACAATACAAGAAACTACACTAAATTCACATTATCTTCAAAACAGCCCATAACGTTCTCTACTTCAACTTGGATCATTAAATCATCATTTTCACCATAAAATCCATACAACAACAACCAAATTACACTAAATAAAATTTGTTCATTCTTTGCCAAACAACACAACCCATATTCGGCCACCCCAAACAACCCACCACTTTCATGATTTTCATCCATTTTCACACATTACGACAACACCCAAACATGTTAGATACACTTAATTTACCACTCCTACACAATACCACATACACACGGCCACACACCACACATGCACGGCTATAACAACAACACCACATATTCATGAATTTCATTCATTTTCACACTCCACAACATACACAAACCATTCATGACATATTAAAAAAGAGGATTAAAACTCACCCTTTCCACTTTGTTCTTCAACTTGGCTAGGGTTGAGATTTGCAAGAACCAAGGATTTGTTTGCTCCAACAACCACTTCATGTTGTTTAGGACCTTCCAATTAGTTGAAAACATAGAAGAAAATAATTTTTGGGGATCAATTTTCCATGGTCATTTTTCGGCCAGCTTGGCCGAACCTCACCCTCTCTTTTTCTTCATATTTTCTCCAAGGTTCTAAGTTGAAAAGATGACTAAATAACTTGCTAACTCATCTAATATATGCCTACACAATTCATCCATGTGTACCATGGCCCACACATGGGTTGGACCAATTAAATTTGGCCACCAAATGTGTGGGGACCATTTCCAAGCCACATGGCCAACATGGCCAATTTTCATGATTTACCAACTTTCAAATATTCCACCTTTGGTCCCAAATTTTTTCAAATGTTCCATGCCAACAAATTCATGAACAAATTATGTCTCAAAACAAAATCGAAGGTCAAAAGTCCCGAATTCGTGTCCCGGAATGATCTTGTCCTTAACTTTTCATGGTTAGCTCGGAATGTCCCGACGTACAAAATACGGGATATAACACTTACCACTTATTGAATTTGCTTATAACAATAGTTATCATTCTAGCATCCAAATGGCACCGTATGAGGCTTTATATGGGAGAAAGTGTAGATCTCCAATTGGGTGGTTCGAAGTAGGAGAGACCAAATTGATAGGACCAGACTTGGTCCAGCAAGCTATAGAGAAAGTCAAGCTTATACAGGATCGATTATTAACAGCTCAGAGTCGTCGAAATCCTATGCAGATAATCGTCGAAGAGACTTAGAGTTCCAAGTGAATGATTGGGTATTCTTGAAGGTGTCGCCAATGAAGGGCATCATGAGATTTGGCAAAAAGGGCAAGCTTAGTCCCTGTACATTGGACCTTATGAGATTGTACGCAAGGTAGGCCAAGTGGCTTATGAATTAGACCTACCTGCGAATTTGGAGTCGGTCCATCCAATTTTCAATGTATCGATGCTTCGTAAGTGTATTGGAGATCCTTCTAGAATTGTGCCAATAGATGATGTCCAAGTTACTAAGCAATTGTCTTATGAACAAGTCCCCATTTCCATTTTAGATAGGCAAGTACGAAAGCTCAGAACCAAAGAGGTAGCTTCAGTTAAAGTTTTATGGAGGAATAATAATAGAGAGGAAATGATTTGGGAAGCCGAAGAGGACATGAAGTCCAGGTACCCGCATTTATTTTCACCTTCAGAAGAGATTCAGGCAGAGACGCCATTAACCTCAGGTATGTAATGCTTTTCTTGATGTTTTCTTGGTCGTGTGTGGCCATGGTTATTGTTGTGTTTTTATAGCCCTGTGAGGCGATGTATTTTTGGTTGCTGTGGAGGATGGTAGTGCCATATTATAGGGAAAACTCTGGCGAAATTTTTGTAGAATCCTTAAGAGTCTATCATTCGAGAACGAATGTTTCTGAGAGGGGGAGAATGTTACACCTCGTAGTGTCCGTTGAGATTCATTAGGCATTAGTTGTCCTAATCACGAAAATGGGAGTTACCTTAGGATATATGAGATTACATGTTCCCATATTATGGTTATGGGGGTTTAAGCCCATGAAATGAGCTATGGAAGGATTTAAGAACAAACAAAAAAGGAATGGAGTTTGTGGGAACTTTGGTATAACTTGGCAAAATTTTCGGATAGAATTTTGGTCCATATTGGTGGAGGCATATCTCCTAGAATATGAGAATTTTTGGTGCGTTTCTTTTGTCCAAATTGAATTTCATCGAGTCTAGTTTACAACGCAATAAACCGCTCGTGAATGTGACGTTTGAATAAAAGGTTATGGCCATTCTACGACAGACTGTCTGAGCAGAAAATTTCTACGGACCATTTGACGGCCCACAGGAATTTTGACGCCCCATAGAAAATTCTGCGGTCCTCAAATTGACACAGCCCAGCGTCAAATGGTCACAGTGACCCATATTTGACTAGTCAGTTCTACGGACCATTTTGACGATCTGTAGGAATTTATACGGCCCGTCAAAATGGGCGCAGAATTGCCCGACGGGAGGTTAAGTTCCGCTTTATAAAATTCTTTCCGCTTCATTTGGACATATTATTTTACCAAACCAGATCCAAAGGCTCTCTAAAAACCCTCTCTTCCACTCCATAAACTAATCCAAGCCAAAATCCAAGAGAGATTAAATATCAATAAGCAAGAATCAAGATACCCATGTGCTAGAGGTCTTGCCAGGGTAAATAAACTCCAAAAATTCTTTGGATATTGAAGCTAGGGTTTTCATATATAAGTTTATAGCTTGATCATAAACTCATTCTTATGAGATAAAAGGTTAGTTTTCATGCTTATTACATATTATCAAGAATGTTTATTTGTTGAACAACTTGGGTAGAAGGAAAAAAGTGGAAGATGAGTTCTAAATGTAGTTTCTATGAGGTTTTTAAGTAGTAAGCTAACTTGAGTTATGATTCTTAGTATAATATGGGTATAATATTGCTATGGAAAGTAATAATGGTGATGAAGAATCAGTATATGAAAATGTGCTAAAATGGGTATGAAGTTGCTAGCATAAGTTGAACACAAGGATGAATTTTGAAGGCTAGATCGAATGTGAATACTTGATTATGATATTGTGGATATTATTGTGGTTGTTTGGGATTTGTTTTGAGATATAGTGGAAGTTGAAAAAATAGGGGAAATACTGCCCAATTTTCATTAGAACATGAATTATTCTAGTTTGAATTGAAGAGTGTCATTAAGGCTTAACCATGGTATGAATCCTTCTAAATGTAGATTATTCAAGCTTCAACGGTGAACGCTAAATAGTTAAGAAGTCAAAGAGGTATGTAAGGCTAACCCTTCTTTCATTAAGGCATGGTTCCCTTTCTATATGTATCCTTTCATGAGTTCCATAATGTCTTCCAAATGACTCTATCTCTAAGGTTTCCAAAGCTTACAATTCTCGATACGTTCACGATTCTATTGCCTCTTTTGTATGATAGTTGATCCATGATAGTTGATCCTCTAAGGATAAATATAACGAAAATGATGATGTCAATGATGACGATGATACTCATGAACTCCTATGTATACGGATTTAAATATGTATGACTATTATGTAACACCGAGCTTATATGGCCGGGTATGATACCTATCGCGCGCGCACACCACTGCAGTTGGGTACAGATAACACTGAGCGTTGGTAGGACCAGGTATGTATGACACTGAGCCTTGTCATGGCCGGGTATGTGAAACCACTGAACCTTCATGGTCGGGTATGCTATGGATACGAATATGTATATGAATATGGATACGAATATGCACATGAATATGGATACGGATATGGACATTTGTATATGTATATATGTATGTACACGAGCACGCACTAGAAATGGAAGGTCCCTATGAAAGACAAGTAAGTAATTACGATGATGGCTATTATCTCCTGATTCTCCCATCTTATGCTATTTCTTATGTTGTCTCTTATGCTTTTATTATGATGTTGATTATGCTTTACATACTCAGTACATTATTCGTACTGACGTCCTTTTATTTGTGGACGCTGTGTCATGCCCGCAGGTGGACAGGGAGACAGGCTTGATCCATAGATATCTTGTTCAGGGACTACATAGCGGAGCTCCATTTCATCCGGAGCTACAGCGTTTGGTATTTATTCTTTTGTGTACATACCTATGGGTATGGCGGGGTCTTGTCCCGCCTATATGATGTGACATACTCTCCTTAGAGGCTCGTAGACAGTTGTGTATGATTAGATGTCCTTAGCCTTGTCGGCTTATATTTTGTATATCATTTTGATAGCCTCGTCGGCTTGTATATATGGATATGGGCATTGTTATTGATGATGATATAAATGTGTTGTTTCCCAACGAGATTGGCACTATTGATGCATATAAATTATGAGTAAGCCATGTGGCTCACCTAGATGTGAATACGAGAGTGCGATAAGAGGTACCCGGGTGGGTTAGCACCGAGTGCCTATTGTGGCCCTCAGATTGGTTCGTGACACTATGATGCTTACCGGTACATAGTATTTGTACTGATACTACCTTGCTGCATTCTTTGAGTGCAGATTTTGATATAGAGACCGCTACTCGTCCTCATATCTAGCGTGGAGGATAATTGCTGACAGATTTTGGGGTGAGCTCTTCTCATGCCAGGCCGCCCGAAGATCTTCTACTTAAGATGTCTTTTCTTATTCTGGACATTATGGATATTTATTAGGCAGATTTCAGTTCTTAGACGTGTTTTTGGCTTAGAGTCCTGTACGATGACTTTCAATTTTTGGGGAATTTGTAATAGTTAGACTTCCGCACTTGTTTTAGTATTTTATGGCATGGCTTATCCAGTTTATTTGATGCGTGAATGATTATAATTGTTGACCAGTTTAATATAAAATCAGACTTGAATGAATAGAGATCTTGTGTGTTGGTTCGCCCTCTAGGATTTAGTTGGGTGCTAGTCATGGCGGTTTGGGTTGTGACAAAGTTGGTATCAGAGCTTTAGGTTCGTCGATCTCATCGTACCAGGACATGTCTAACAGAGTCTTGTAGATCAGTACGGAGACGTCTGTACTTATCTTTGAGAGACTGCCGGACACTAGGAAAACTCTCTTTTCTTTCTTCTTTCGTACTACTTGATTCTAATTAGTATCTGCTGATTCAAATTGTTATTTGACTATCCTTCATTCTCTCGCAGATGGAGAGAATACGCGTGGCAGTAGCTAGAGGTAGAGGTGGCGGCAGAGGAGCTGGCAGAGGGGCGGCGACAACTGGAGGTGGCGTCCCAGTGGTTGACCCCGTGCCTCCTGTGGTCCCTAACGAAGCAGCGAGAGTTGCAGCCGCACCAGCCCAGCCAGTAGCAGTACCAGTTCCACCAGGAGCTACAGCTGCCCAAGGTGTACCAGACGCGATGGCACAAGTGCTGAATCTGTTGCATGGGTTAGCACAGACCGAAGCTATACCAGTAGGTCCAGCAGGTAGGGGTGCAAGAGTAGCGGCTCCAGATACGGACAGAGCATAGGCTCCGGGGATTCAGCACGCGGCAGCGATGGCGCCTCGCTTGGATGTGGTTCCGAGTTTTGAGGCCTTCCCGAGGCCTGTTGCAGGGCCAGTGATGACTGGTGAGGAGCATGATCTATTTTGGAGGTTTACAAAAATGAAGCCTCTTGCGTTTTATGGTACTAAATCAGAGGACGCATATGAGTTCATCATCGACTGTCATGAGCGTCTCCATAAGATGGGAGCCGTGGATAAGTACGGGGTAGAGTTTGTGACGTTCCAGTTCTTAGGTGATGCCAAGCTTTGGTGGAGGGCTTATGTGGAGTGTAGGCCAGCTGGGTCTCCTCCGTTGACTTGCGTCTAGTTTTACTCTGTGTTTTTGGACAAGTACGTCCTGCGTACTCTGAGGGACCGCAGGAAGGATGAGTTTGCTACTATTGATCAGGGGAACTAGTCGGTTGTTGTGTATGAGTCCTATTTCCACTCCCTATCCCGATATGCTATTCAGTTGTTGCCCATTGAGGGGGAGAGGATGCAGCGGTTTGTGAAGGGGTTGAACACTAGGCTTCAGTTATCGGCTCTTCAGCTTGTAGCCACTGGGGCTTCATTTCAGGAGGTAGTGGAGCATGTCCATACTGTTGAGAGTATTAGGCAGAAGGGTCAGGCGAAGCATGTAGAGAAGAAAGCCCGTAAGGGTGGGATGTTTAGCAAATCTTTCTCAAGGGGTCAGAGTTCACAGGTTTATTCAGGGCATCCGGTTCAGTCCGAGATGCAGGTGTCAGCTGGGGGCCCATCAGGGGAAAATTATCAGGCTTCCGGTCAGTATGGGGGCTACACTGCTTCATCGGTATCTGTTCAGCAGCCTACGCTGGACTGTGCTTGCTTCGAGTGTGGTGAGATAGGGCATATTAAGAGATATTGCCCCGCCCGCCCCCCCCCCGACTTAGACGGAGCGGGCGGGGGGATGCGGTGATCGGGCCCCCGAGCTCTATAAGCACCAGATCGAGGGGGTAAGGATCCCGCACTGACAGGGTGGGGCAGCCACACTACGGGTAAGGGTGGTGCCCAGCCTAATCGAGGTGGTCCTCAGGTAGGTAGAGGCAGACAACAGCCGGCGGCGGGGGCTCGGGGGCTCGGAAATGGTAATCATGGTAGTACGCAGGCGACAGGGGGGTGCGATCATTTGTACGCCTTCCCAGGTAGACCCGAGGTTGAAGCCTCTGATGCAGTTATCACAGGTACTATATCTATTTACGACTGTATGGCTTCTGTTTTGTTTGATCCGGGTTTTACTTTTTCCTATGTATCTACCTATTTTGCTGTGGGTCTGTATATGATGTGTCATATTCTTGGTACCCCTATTTTTGTGTCTACTCCTGTTAGGGATTCTGTGGTAGTGGATAGCGTCTACCCTGCGTGTGTAATTTCTTTTATGGGGTATAGTACTTGGGCAGATTTAATGATTTTAGACATTGTAGATTTTGATGTTATTTTGGATATGAGTTGGTTGTCCCCATATTATGCTCTACTTGATTGCCACTCTAAGACGGTTACACTAGCCATGCCCGAGGCATCTAGACTCGAGTGGAAGGGTAACCTTAGTCTCCTCCCTAAGAGAGTAATTGTCACACCCCAGTTTTACTAGGGTGTGATGGGCACCCGACCCCACATTCGGAGCCGAGCGAACCCACTGACTCTTATTACAAACATAATCTCTCGAATTCTTAGTCAAATGAAAATGACAAATACGACAAATACTTTCAGAACTATTCTTTTTACTGTACTCAAGTCAACCGGAATCTGTAATCATATGGAACTTATTATACAATACAGAATGACAAATCGGCTGATGGAGCCGTTTACAAAACTGACATTCTATACCCACGACTCTGTCTGCAAAGTCTCTAACAAATAATCAGAAAACATAACACACAGGCTCTGACTCGGCAGCACTCCAGGAACAAATGGAGCTTGCCAACGCCGCTGAAACATCTTCTATAACGTCTTCTGCTCATCTGGGTGTACCTGCGCGGCATGAAACGCAGCCCCCGAAGAAAGGGGGTCAGTACGGAAAATGTACCGAGTATGTAAAGCGGAAATGAAACCAATATAATCATAGTCAGGAACAAGAGTACAGAAATGTAACCGTCAGAACCACGACGAGCCGGAGATAAAAAGTTATAGCTAGCGAGTCATGCTCGGAGTCGGAGATCCGTAAATATAACAAACGGGGCTATAGTCAGAGTCCGAAGTACAAAAGGTGAGTACTTTATCCGAGACCTCAGAAAATGAAATGCCAAAATATAAATAATGCATGTCAGATCATATAACATCATATGAACATATAACGTGTCCCGGCCCTCTGATAAGGGACTCGGTAGGCGAAATCACGTATAACAAAATCATATATCATATGTGCAAATAGCGTGTCCCGGCCCTTTGTTAAGGGACTCGGTAATATAGAATCATGCATGTCAGAATCATGTATCATGTATGCATAACGTGTCCCGACCCCTCTTGCGGGTCTCGGTGAATAATCATCATGTGCCATCCCTGGCCGCCATCCCCGTATCATCATATCACAAACATACACAGATAACGTGTCCCGGCCCGCAAGTACGAGGGACTCGGTGATTAATGCAGAGAAGTGCGCACGAGATCATGTCCTGGCCCGGGCTCAGTGAAAAGACATACTGTGACTTGCACGAACAGAGTAGTGCAGAAACATATGCATATAAATCAAACCTCAATAGATAATCCAAATAGAAAGTCATAGGATGTACCTTTCGTAAGTTGCGACGGATTATGTCAAACAGAATTCCTGAGATTGTTCGTACATATCAAATATACCATGGGATTCAACGGAATAGTCAGAATGGTCGTGCTTTAACAAACAGAACAATTCAAATGACAGATCATCTTAAAGAAGTCGGACGTCAGTCATAGCGTACATGTATGCCCTTTTTGGGGATGGCACGATTAAGTATATCAAATCATGTTTTTAGGATCGTAGCACATATCAAATTGTATTATAGCCTCTATGGAATGGTCGAACGTCTGTCAGAATATTCGTAACAGATTACTTAATCGGAATGCTTATATCATAATAGTTATGCCAATATTCTTGTATCAAAATATTTGTATTAGAATGCTTGTATCAAAATACTTATATCAGAATACTTATATCAAAGTACTTATATCATAATACTTATAGTAAAATACTTTTATCGAAATATTTATAATAGATTACTCTTAACAGATTCCTTATATCAAGCCACATCAGAATATTCGTATCAGAGCGCGTATATCGGAATACTTATCCCAAAATATTCTTAAAAATACTTATATCAGGATTGGGAGTACTCATATCGAACTACTTGTATCGGAACACTTATATTAGAATACTTATGTCGGGATTCTCACACCAAAATACTATTATCAGAACGCCTATGTCAGAATACTTGTATCAGAATGTTTATGCCAAAATTCTCATATCAAAATACTTATATCAAAATACTTATATCAAAATGCTTATAACAGATTACTTATGTCAGAATACATATATCAGAATCCTCGTAGTTGAGTACTTTTATCAGATTACGTATATCAAAATATTCGTATCAAAATACTTGCATTCAAATGCTTATATCAGCGTTACCAAATACTTATAACAAACTCGCAACGATAGCCAAAGGTTTTCATAAATTTTCGTACGGAAATAAGACAAATAGAACTTTACAAATGGGTCTCGGGGATTGCGGGCCCACCTCGGGTCAAGTCGAGGTGGCATACGTAAATTTACGAACATTAGGCTCTATGGAGTCACCGGTGAAGGTCTTAGGGTAGTTCGGTTCCTTTTATGAAAGTTTTGGGTGTTTAAGTTATTTTTCCAATAAAGTATAGAAAATCTAATTCAATTATATTGAATGAAAAAGGGCCAAATTCAGACTCGGATTTCTAAGAGTAGAACCGTCCCCGAGACTAGTAATCAAGCCTATTACAACTAGGACATGCCAAAGAAAGAAGAGGTAAGCCTTACATACCTTTTCCGCTTCTTAGGCTTCTCCAAATTCAGTTCCAAATTCTTCAAAATCTACAATTGGTCACAAATACCAAATATTGATTATAAGCCTTTAGGAATTTAATCTTAAATCAACACTTGTCTACGAAATTTGGGCAAAGATCTCCCCTATACATACAACATCCCCGAGATTTTAAATCGGCCAAAATATCAACAACCATACCAACAACAATACCAACAATTTCATATCAAACTAGAATTAAATTCATTCTTAAACTACTCCCAAAACAGCCCAATATACATTCGGATACTAATGCTTGTATACACTTCTTTATTTCCGTATATCCATAATATGACAACAATAACTACAGCCAATCCTCCGATATTCCACCCCACAAACCGTCCATAACAACCATAAAACAAATCCCCAAAATATCATCGCAAAACAGCCACGAATATCATACTAAACAGCTCCTAAATATTGTCACAAAATAGCCACGAAAATTATGTAAAACAGCCCCAAAATATGGTTACAAAACAGCCACGAAAATTACATAAAACAGCCCCAAATATTGTTACAAAACAGCCCGATATACGCTTTGTATACAATATCTTTATACACTTTATTCTCCCAAATTCAAGAACAACAACTTATCAAAAACATCAACAACAATATCAACAATTATTATACATCATAACTCAACTAACTTCATCCATTTAATCCACCTAAAACAGCCCCTTAATCCGTAAATCCCAACAAAACAACAAGAAGTTTATAACGCTATTTTCTCCGTTCTAATCCGTTAAAACTCTAAATAAACTTGTTAACAATGAAAAAGGGACCTTATTCTTACCTTAAGTATGCAGCAACCACTTCAACAATCTTCTTCTTGGCTGATTTTTAGCTCAAATTGAAGGCAACGCGACGTACAACACTTTTCTCTTCATGAGCTTCGCGATTCGGGGCTTAGATTTTGATCAAAATTGATTTCTCTCTAAATTTCTCCTCCCTTTCTCTCTCTAGAATGTTCTAAAATTTTATGGGTGTGTTTTGGTCTGAAATTTGGAGAGAAGACCGAAATTTTTCATTATATGACAATAGAAATGGGCACGACCAATTGAAATCGGGTTGGGCCGAATTCACCGTTCATCTTGACCTTTCTGCCTTAAAACGTCCATATCTCCTTGTACCAATGTCGCCGGGAACCCACGACCTATGGTTGGAAAGCTAATTCAATTATCTACAACTTCTATTTCTGGTATTTTTCCAAATTCCAAACTTATAATGCCCTTTTTGCCCCTCAAAGTCAGGTCACCCGAAAACGTTTTCTTAAAAATATTCGTTTGGAGGGCTTCCACTTGATTTGGCCCAAGGGTCCTTCATGAGTTGTGTTTAACTTTACATATGTGATTCATATGACTTTTTCGATGTTCCAAAAAAATCTCGATGTGTGGGCCCCACCTCGGTTACAAATAATCCGACGTTCAAAAATACGAGATACAACACTATCAACGTGAGTTTAAATTATGTAGCAACAACATGATTGTCAATTCAATTTTTTTTTTTTGAGGAAGCACGTGTCACGCTCATGCTCTGAAAATGCGGGATATAACAGTAATATCCTTTATCCGTGCCAGGAAGCTGGTACAGAAGGGGTGTTTAGCTTATCTGGCACATATCCGTCATACCGAGTCATGACATACTCCATCCCTTGATTAGGTTCCGGTGGTACGCGAGTTTGCGGATGTGTTCCCCGTGGACTTGCACAGGTATGCCACCGCATCGTGATATTGGCTTGGATTGACTTAGACCCGTGGACTCGTCCTATCTCTATTCCACCTTATAGGATGGCACCGGCAGAACTCGCAGAACCGAAAGAGCAGCTTGCAAGATCTTCGAGTAAGGGGGTTTATTCGCCCGAGTGCCCTCCGTGGGGTGCTCCCCGTGTTGTTTGTTAAGAAAAATGATGGGTCTATGCGTATGTGTGTATTGATTACGGCCCGAAATTTGAATAAATAAGCGTTCGAAACAAGTATCCCATTCCCCATATTGATGACTTGTTTGATCAGTTACAGGGAGCTTATGTGTTCTCTAAGATCGATTTGAGGTTAAGGTACCATCAGTTGAAGATTCGGGCAGAGGATGTTCCTAAAACTGCATTTCGGACCAGGTATGGGCACTATGAATTCTTGGTTATGTCTTTTGGGCTTACAAATGCCCTAGCTGCGTTCATGGATTTGATGAACAATGTGTTCAAGCCCTACCTAGAGTCATTCGCCATAGTGTTCATTGATGATATCCTGGTGTACTCTAGGAGTAAAGAAGAGCATGAGAAACATCTGAGAATTGCTCTTGGAGTATTGCGGGAGAAGGAATTGTATGCTAAATTCTCCAAGTGTGAATTCTGTTGTCTTCTGTGTCTTTCTTGGGGCATGTTATTTCGAAAGAGGGTATTATGGTGGATCCTCAGAAAATTCAGGCAGTCAAGGAATGGGCTAGGCCCACATCAGTGACCGAGATCCGTAGTTTTGTGGGTCTAGCTAGCTACTATCGTCGGTTTATGAAAAGGTTTGCTTCTATTACTTCTCATATGACCCGTTTGACTCAAAAGGAGGTACCTTTTCAGTGGTCCGACGAGTGTGAGGAGTGCTTTCAAAAGCTCAAAACATTATTGACTACCGCACTGATTCTGGCATTACCCGTTGAGGGCAAGGATTTTGTTGTTTATTTCGATGCTTCCTGTTCTGGTTTGGGTGCTGTTTTGATGCAGGAAAAGAAGGTGATTGCTTATGCTTCTCAACAGTTGAAGGTGCATGAGAAGAACTATCCAACTCATGATCTAGAGTTGGCAGCGGTGGTGTTTGCATTGAAAATCTGGTGGCACTACTTGTATGGTGTCCATTGCGAAGTGTACACAGACCATCGCAGTTTGCAACATGTGTTCACTTAGAAAGATCTGAACTTCAGACAGCGGAGGTGGATGGAACTGCTGAAGGACTATGACATCACCATTTTGTATCACCCTGGTAAGGTGAATGTGGTACCTGATGCATTGAGCCGGATGTCAGCTAGTATGGGGAGTCTGGCTCGTTTAATTTCTTCTGAGAGTCCATTGTCTAGAGAGGTGCAGACTCTGGCTAACAGTTTTATGAGACTGGATATCTCTAACACAGGCAAGGTGTTGGCTTGTGTTGAGGCTCGGTCATCATTCATATAGCAGATTAAGGCTAAGCAGTTCGAATATGCTAAGCTATGCAAAGTACGAGATAAGGTGTTCGTGGTGAGGCCAAGGAGGTTGTGATTAATGAGGAGGGCGTGCTGCGAATCAAAGGGCGAGTGTGTATGCCACGTGCGGGCGACTTAATTAAGACCATTCTTACAGAGGCTCATAGTTTGAGGTATTCTATCCACCCTGGTGTCACTAAGATGTATCGTGATTTGAGGCAACATTACTGGTGGACTAGGATGAAGTGAGATATTGTGGAGTTCGTTGCGCAGCGCTTAAGTTGTCAACAGGTGAAGTATGAACATCAGAAACCTGGGGTACATTGCAGAGAATGCCCATTCCAGAATGGAAGTGGGAAAGAATAGCCATGGATTTCGTAGTGGGTCTTTCGAAGACATTTGTTACACCTCGCGTTTCGTACATTTGAATACTTCGAGTTAATGGCGGGAAGTTAAGGACGAGGTTATATTTTCCGGTTTTGTTTGAATGCGCACGTTGCTTGTAAGTATTATTGGCATGGAATATTAAGGGCAAATTTGGAATTTGAAAATTTTTATTTGTGACTTGTTGAAGAAGTCTTGTGGCCATTCAAGTTGGAGTGGACTATGGCCCACATGGATGCAAAATGCATGTGATTAAAAGATGACTAAGTTGGAATTCATCTTTTGTGACTTGAGAAAACTCTAGAAATTTGAAGAAATTTGGAGGGAAAAGAAAAAGAGAAAGAAAACAAAAAAAAAAAAAAAGAAGAGCACATGGCCGGCCATGTGCTTGGCCATGTGCTTGGCCATGTGCCCCTTGTATATATATATATATGACTAAGTCTTGCAAAGGAAGACCAATTCATCATTTTAAGATTCTAGAGAAATCAAGAGAAAGAAAAGAAAGAAGGAGAAAAAGCAGTCGGCCATGGCAGCCAAAAATGGTGCCATGGAAGATGATCAAGAAAAATTTGTTTCTTCATGATTTCCTACTAAGTAGAAGGCCCTCGTCGACATGGAGTGGTTGTTGGAAGAAGAAAACCATTCCCTCTTGCAAACACCACCTTGGCCGTGGAGAAGGAGGTAAGGTTCAAGCTTATTTTTTTATGTGTTGTGGATGATTTGCATATGTTGTGGAATGTAGAAATGAAAGAAGTTCATAAAAATATGGTGTGTGTGTGTGTGGCCGTGAGTGTGTGTGGTTGTGTAGGAATGGAGAGTTAATTGAATTTAGCATGTTTATGTGTTGTTGTGATGTGTAGAAAATGAATGAAATTTATGAAATTACACATGTTGATGTTGGCCGTGTGTAGGAATTTGTTTTTGGTAGAATATGGTGAACTAATTTTATATAGCATTTTGGTTGGTTGTCGTTGTATATTCTATGATGAGAATGAATATTTGATGATTCGTGTTGAAGTTGTAATGGTTATGGGCTGTTTTGGGAGCCAACATAATTTGAATATAGTTCCTTCTTTTGATGAAAATAATGTTGTTGATGTATGGAGTTGTTGATATAGCTTATGAATATGGAAGAAGGAAATGTATCGTCGTTGTTCCTATGGAAATTGGTGATTTTCGGGTCCAATGGTATGTTGGATGCATTAATTTGAAAATTGTATAGATTGCTTGGAATCTTAAATCGTGTTTGAATGGCCTCGGAATAATATTTGAACGTATGATCATTGGTGTTAGTTTGAATGTATGAAGTTATTCGAATAAAGGGAACATTGTCGAATCGTGGGAAAAGGGATTGATAATATTAGAATGCGTTTGGAATTGAATATTGATGTTGCCTATATGATTGTTGGTATGGTTGTTGTTGATTCTGGCCGAGTTAAATTCTCGGGGTTGATGAATTTACGGGGGAAGTGCTGCCGAAATTTCGGTAGCCAAGTTTCATTTAAGAATCCAATTCTAAATGCACTAATCAACGTTTGGTAAACATGACCAAATTGTAGATTCTGGCGGATTTGCAACTTGGATTTAGAGTAGCAGAAGGAGCGGAAAGAGGTATGTAAGGCTTCACTTCTCTTTCTTGGCATGTCTTAGACGTAATAGGTTTGGACACGGGCCTCGGGGATAATTCCTCTCCTAGAAATCCGAGATTGAAACTAACTACTATTCATTCAGTAGAATTGAATTAGAACTTGCGTGAAATGTCGGAAAAACTTCTTAAACCTCCAGAACTTACACAAATAGGACTCGATTGCCCTAAGATCCTCACAAGTGACGCCATAAATTGTAATATACGTAAATTTGATACGCCACCTCAGCCGACTCGAGGTGGGCCCACTATACCCGAATTCTCTCCTATTGTCCCATTTGGCTTATTTTCACTCTATAGTTAAGGAAAGCTTTTGGTTATTATTCCGACTACTAAATAATAGTCGTTTTAACAAATCCATTGATCCCAAAGCACGATTCTTTTCCTCCGATAGCTAGTAAATGTTTTCCAAAGTGCTCGTATTTTCCCAGAACAAAGGTTTATGGCAAAGTGAGTTTTACAACAACGACGATGAACATGTTTTACAATGCCATGGACGATGTCAAGGAAGAAAATGCTTACATGATAACTATGACCATGATGATTCTATGATTAAAGGTTCCAAGTCTATGATTCCAGTGACGAGATGAGAACGTTAAGCTATTTCTTGAATCCTCAACTCTACTCATGAATAATGTTTTCCTTTAAAGATTCTAAGTATACGAAACGATGCCTTATGGTCCTGTTTTATGTTTTATCATGATATTACTCTCCACTAATAGTCTCGCCTTATATTAATCATTCCTTCAAGGTGAGACAAGCGCCCATAGTTATTCTATAATATAATCGGAGGTTCCCGACCTTACGTCACTCCGATGGATACATGATTTTCTTGGGCTCCCCTGCATGCTTATATGATATTTGTATATAAAATCTGCACTTGAACATGGGGACATGGGGGAAGGGATACATGGAAAATGGGAAGGGAACTATGTTTCATTGCCACACAGTCGGTACGGCTTATCATCCCGGACGCGGATGCCGGACGGGGGATTTATGGGCGAGCCGAGTATTTTGGCGCAATGTGGGCGAGCCGACGCTGTTCGGTGCTATGATACTATGATACACTATGATATGCTATGATACTATGATGCACTATGATACGCTATGATACTATGATACACCATGATATATTATGATTTAACATGATATGACATAAATTCTATTTTCTATGCCTATGAAAAGAAATGTTTTTTTTTAAAAAGGGAAAACAAGCATGCATGGCATCCGCCCCCATGGGGCCCTCACATGCACAGGTTACTTTGTTATCCTATGATATGTTCTATGTTTCTACGCAAATATTGGCCATATGTACAGGTCACCCTTTTACCTCACGATATAATATCTCTTTATTGTTCATGCTTATATCTCCTACTATGTTGCTACTTCTGCCTTACATGCTCAGTACATAGCTCGTACTGACCCCTCTTCTTCGGAGGCTGCGTTTCATGCCGCGCAGGTACACCCAGATGAGCCAATTATAGCATAGAGGATGTTCCAGCAGAGTTGGTAGGCTCCACTTGTCCCGGAGTGCTGCCGAGTTAGAGTACAGATGCCATGATACGTTGTTCGAGGTTAGAGACTTTGCAGACAGAGTCGTGGGTAATGGGTTGTCAGTCTGTAAGCGGCTCCAACAGCCGACATGTTATTACGTCTCGTGTTACGAGTCTTATATGATGTTAGATTGTACTTGTGGAAAAAAAAATTTCTATGTATTCATTTCTTACTAATTCATAAGTTCATATGTGTAATAGAAATTAGCAGGTTCGCTCGGCTCCGTATATGGGGTCGGGTGCCCATCACACCCTAGTAAAGTCGGGGTGTGACAACATTAGGGAAGTTTGACTCCATCTGGGTTATTGTTGATAGGCGGACTAAGTCTGCCCACTTTATTCCAGTGAAGATAACTTATGATGCAGAGAAGTTGGCCAAGGTTTACATTCGGGAGGTACTTAGACTCCAAAGGCTTCCTATCTCCATCGTGTCCGACAGGGGTACCACGTTCACATCCAGGTTTTGAAAGTGTTTTGTTACACCTCAAAAAATTTCATGTCGTTGCCTAGTGAATAGGCTAACGCATGGTAAGGTGTATACAATGTTTCTCTAAGTGAGAAAGGTTATTTAACGACTCTAATTAAGATTTCTAAAGACATTGAAGTAAGAGGAGAAAGTTCCTTAAGAAAGGCAAAGCATATGTTGTGGTTTGGAAAAGTTTCGTACAGCACCCTGCTAATGTTGACATAATGATGTCTTAAAGAAGAGTTATAATGCCCCTTAGATGGTCAATGAAATGTTAAACAAGTGTTAAGAAGGTTCCATAAGGATTGGAGATCAAACGAATGAACAATTTCAGGGAAATAGGGCTATACGACCGCTTATACGGTCCGAATAACACCCAACAGGAGGATGTTTTCCCTGATGGTGAACCACAGACACTTACACAGACCGTACAATGTTAAACGGACCGTATAAGTGGTCCGTATAATACCCGACGGGCTGAGTAAGTTCAAGTATAAATACATGTTCCCACTCTTATTTTCTCATTCTCTCTGATATGCTCAAATTAAACCTATTAATGGCGTAAAGCGGACGTTGTCAAATATAGTAACCCAAACAAGATTGGGGTCGAATCCCACAAGGAATATGGAGAGAAAAATATACTAATTATTTATGTAACTAATCTCTAGAAACTTTAATGTTATTCCGAATAGTATAGAGGAGAGGTTTGGTTTGTATTCGCTATTTTGAAGTATTTGGAATTTGTTTGGATTGAAAGAACCAAAGTTGTGTCCCCACTGTGATTAGATGTTATGTTATGAGTAACAATATGATATATTTCTAATGGGTCGGGGTTTTGTGTGCACTTAATCTCTAATGCACTTCCTAATATTTTTCAATAGTTAGAAAGTATTTCTTTCCATGATTTTCCCAATTGTAGAAAAGTTGCAAGTAAGATCGATTAAATATGCCAAATAGAACTCATCTTATCCCTAAGTGAGTTCATTAAACGAGGATTAGCGCCCTGAGTCCTTGTTATATTATTTCAACTCACACCCTAGTTCATCTTTCCAAACAAACTAGGGTTTGTGCATAAGCAAGTGTTTGCAACCACTAACTAACAATGAATATGAGAAATAATAAAACACATCACAACCCATTATATATATACAATGTTAGACACCCATTACATAACACCCATCATTTGGGTCTACAACTTTGATTAAAGAAACTACTCACACATAATGGTCACAAAAGTAGTAAGCAATAAATGAGACACAAAGCTTACAAAGTGTGATAAAGATGACGGAAAATGGAATCTTATTGTCTTCACTAAGCTCCAAAAGTGGAGTAATCAATGCTCACCCACCAATGGAACTTTGTTCACGTGTGCAATAAAAACTGGCTACCAAAAATAACCTAAAATGTTCTTTAAATAGGCTCCAAAAACGCACAGCAACGACTGACAAAATTGCCCCTGATAGAAAGATCGACGGACCATCGATCGTTTGACGATCCGTCGATTCCTCCGTCCTTTATTTCTTCAGCGATGTGATCCATTCGACGGTGCCGTCGACCAGTTCGACGCTATATCGAGTATTCCATCTTTCTCTCTTCTTGTTGACAAATCTTGATCGACGAAGCGTTGATCAGTTCGACGCTTCGTCGATGGCTCCGTCCTTTGTTGTCTTCAACTAAGGCCATTACTGGAAAATCGAGCTTATCGACACTTCAAAGGACGGTCCGTCGACTGATCGACAGATCGTCGATTCTTCATTTCTAGCCAATTTTTCCTTTGTTCTTTGTTTTTGCTTTTGGGCCATCGTCTTCCTAAAACACAACAAAAACATATTAACAAGAACCAGACTTACTTGAAAACAACCAAAATTCATAGTAAAAAGGCGTCGAATGTGCCACAAATCCATGAGGACATCAACACCCCCAACTTAGGATCTTTGCTTGTCCTCAAGCAAGTCAGACAAAACAACTACAAAATAAAACTACAACTATACTAAAAATAAAGTAAAAGTGACTACAATGGTGTTTGCTCATCACTACCGGCATGTGCATTTTCAAATCAACTCTCTCTTTCCTCATTCCCCAACAAGGTTTTTTCATAATAACTTATTAGAATTGACCATTACGCTTCAATCAATGACATCACATTATCAGAAGCATTTATACATGCGAGTATTCACCATTATGCCCTTACTATGCGAGTATTCACCATTATGCCCTTACTTAGATCAGAGAATGTCCCACACACAATTTTAAGATAAGAACCGGGACAACGATGGATGAGAATAGAAAGCACTCGCGCTCACAAAGAAGTTCATGATTTACAAGTGCAGATACCATATGCTTGCCCTTAATTTCAATGCCTAACACTTTCGAATGGTTCAGTTGTGATCAGTATAGGACTGGTTCTCGGGTTGTAATGTTGGCTCGGGGACGGGTAGGATACTCTTTTGGGAATTAGTGACTCATCCTCCTTGACACTACACATTCTCACCTCACGCCCATTCTATTCATTCTTCAACTCATGACTAAGATGTGATTTTATTCTTACTAGACTTTACAATCTTTTTATGAAACAATATTTTAAAATATCTATATATATATATATATATATTTAAAACACTTTTCTCAAATTTGATTCGCTATCACATCCAGTTCTCGACTATGTAACTCACACACCCCCAGCTTTAGGCTCTTGGCCTCTACTTCACACATATACCACTCCCAGCTTAGGCGATTTGCCTCTTTTCTCTAGTAGTGTCAAGGAGGGAATGGGTGCAAAGATGGAATGAATTCATGAAGCGGGGAAAAGGTTTGTTACTGCTAATCAAGAAAACAAGTGAAAGGCTCAAAATGGGAACTAATGATATTCATATAGAGCAGGTTTTGGGCTTTTTAAGGTTAACGTGACTATTTACAAGGAAAGCCTATGATCACTTCACAACCAACTATCCTAAGCAATATAGCACAACCTACTAGGCAAGTTCTAGATCCACATATGCTAACAATGAACACAAGAAGTTCTCACACGCAAAATGGCATAAGGATTTGAACACTCAAGTCATACACACTCTAATATCTATGATGTCACAAACAGAATCATACATGTCAATTCATTACAACTTACGATACGCAATATCCTTTTCGGAGGGGTCAATTTCAAATCAATCCATTTTCAATTTCACAAATATCCTTTTCAATCCATTTTCAAGTTCACAAATATCCTTTTCATTTAAAATTCATGCCGTAAGTTTAAAATGCAACAACCATGAAAGTCACAATTACTTTAAACAAGATTTAACACATATATATATACTACAAGATGCATCAGGTTATCCCACCCCCAGCAAAAAGAGGATGCATTGTCCCCAATGCATAAAAAATCATACCATCACCCCATGGTGGAGGGGCCGACCCGAGTTGCTCTAATCCTGCTGTTGCTGCTGAGCAGTATCCTCCGCATCAATGCGAATGGAAACCCTCTCTACTGCTAGCTTAGTCAACGCAATAGGTGGAGCTGACTGGCCCTGTGGCTGCAAGTCCTGAGGAGCTATCGTAATCGGCCTGACTGGTGCTGGAAGATGCTCCCGTGAACCTCGTGCCCAGGGACGACCGCCAAATACCCTCCTGAAGCTCGGGGTCCTCATCCTCATCATCTGCCAAGTGTCAGGCCTCTTTCTCTTGCGACTTTCCCTAGGCTCATCCTCAGTCACCAAGTCAACTACTCTGATCAAATCTGAAATGCGCGGCGGGTGTGGTGTCGGTCATCCACAATAACCCTCGCTTCTCTTGCACGAAGGGCCTTAATCTCGGCTACCGAGCCGGTCAAGCTCGGTCTTCAAATCTCCCGAAGTGCCACTCTCACTCTTCTTCTCAATAGTGAGTATCCGCATCTCTAAACTGTCAAGTCGTGTATTTACCCTAGCGTGATGCCTATCCATAGCCTCCGGAAGAGGCTCCAACTCTGGTGCAATCTCTTTGCGAACAAACCTACCCAACTATTGTAATATCCTGGTCACCTGTTGATCAGCACGCTCTGCCTTGATGGCAAACTCTCTGAAGTTGGCTCTGTTGAGGACAAAGAGATCCTCGGAGGCCGATGCTGCGACTGAAGGAGGAATAGAAGATGAAGATGGGACAGCAGGCCGAGGTGGTGCCTCTGAAGGAGGGGTAGCATCAGCTACAGATGGTGTGGAGGCCACTGCTGTAGACAGTCCCTCCGTGCCCAGATCAACTGTGCCCTGTGGTACTAAATCCATAACATGCTCAGTCTGCTCATCCGTGAGATCTAGCAGTGAAGTACTGGTGGCCTGAGATATACGGAGGTTCTCATCCTTACTCCGTGTGATGTCACACACCTTTGTTATGGGGAGAGTGACCGCGAATGCATCAATGTACCTCACCTGGGCCAACCTACACAACTGTGTGATAAGGCACGGGAATATCAAGGTTGTTGCCTCCTATGGTACTCGTGCCCGAATGGCTCTACTGATCAATTCACCCAAGTTCATTGGCTACCTGGATAGGATTGCAGCCACAGCTACTGGTCTGTCCGGTGTGGCTATGTTATCTGCTCCCATGGGCAGAACCCGATATATGACGAAATTCCACCAAAATTTAGCTTCCAAGCTGATATCCGCCTTATGTATTTTTGTCACACCCTAATTTCCGACAGGGTGTGATGGGCACCCGACCCTTACTTAGGGCCGAGCGAACCCGCTGACTCTCGCAATACTCATAACATACTGGGCCCGCACAACATGACATAAGCACATACTGAAATTTTTTCCGAAAACAAACATGCCTTTCATTTTTGTCAAACCAAACAAAAATAGCATCGTGTGAAATCTGTAAACATAACAAATCTGTAACAGTAAGCGTAATGATACATCGGCTTACATAGCCGCTTACAAACTGACATCTCATACACACGACACTGTCTGCAAAGTCTCTAACATAACTCCAGATACCATAATAAAAGCACTCTGACTTGGCAGCACTCCGGAGGAAATGGAGCTCGCCAATCCAGCTGGGACATCTTCTGCTAACATCATCTATTCATCTGTGGGTACCTGCGCGGCATGAAACGCAGCCCCCGAAGAAAGGGGGTCAGTACAGAATATGTACTGAGTATGCAAAGCAGGAAATACAGAAAACGAAGTCATAACCGAAGTAAGGTGTACAGAACGTGAGCATAATAACTCGAATACCAAAGTACTCACATCTAACATACAAATCATACATAAGGGGTTCAGAAGACAATTAGGATAATCAGAATGCCAAAATGCTTCGCTTTCTTTTGAAAAACATTTCTGTCTCATATATATACGGAAATTCAAACATATCATATGAGCTGACAATTAACCGAATGCCGAGGAACGTACGGCCCGATCCATAAATAATACGATAATGCCGAGGAACGTACGGCCCGATCCATATGTAATATAATAACCATAAACATACCGTAGCGCATCATATCATCATGACTTATCATATGAGCTGACTTTAACCGATGTGGGATTCGCCTAAACCAATGTGGGATTTGCCTAAACCAGTGTGGGATTTGCCTAAACCAATGTGGAATTTTGCCTCATCATTGGATTTGCCCCACCATTGGGTTTGCCCCACCACCGGCTCCGATACCGAACAGAATCATATTCCAGAATCCAAACACATAACATATAACGTAGCATATTTACACAATACCCGGCCGAAAGGGGCTCGGCGTACCGGACACATCATAACACCATAATATATACGCGGTTCCCGGCCGAAAAGGGGCTCGGCGAACCGGACACATCATACTTCAGAATACACAAACAGAATCGTGAGTAACCAAATACAGTTCAAAACATTTTCAAAGACTCAATAGGTTAATCAAAACGAACCATCGTTTATAAGCCAAAACAGTAGTCAAATCAGATTTTCTTCCGAATAGCACTCGGGAACACATCAAACCGAACTTCAGAAACGATAGTCACGTATCAAAATCACTTACTTAAAAATCCTTATTTCAGACTCAATCGATAAATATATAATCATACTCGGGGGTCGGAAAGGTAGTCATATTAAGTTCTTTTCAAAAAGTCGTTAGCACTTTACAAAGAAAAGTTGCGGGACCCACGGACGAGCGTCAACCCAATCCGGGCCCGCCTATGGAAATCATAGTCATTATACGTTATAACATCATTTGCGAACATATCAAAGCCATCCGACTCTGTCTGTGAAAGTTACGGACGTTCGTAGTTACCAAACTCTTTTGAAAACAAAATCGTTTTATGCAACATTTGAAACCAACCATACAAAGACACATAAACCATAGCTTGACCATATGAAAGTGCCAACATCAAGAAGCAAATAAGCATCGTAAACATGCTCGGATTTTTACGAATAGAATTTCTCCCGAAGCTCATAACATATCATAACTTAGCCATAGCTAAGACATGCCAAAAGAAGGAAAGGTAAGCTTTACATACCTTGGTTGCTTCCTAAGCTAATCCAAACTCAAGTCTTGGCTTCTCAAAATCTACAACACGTCATTAGACACCAAACATTAGTCATAGGCACCTCGGAATCCCATTTTAAACTCGCACTTTATTCACAGAAATTTGGGCAAAAGATTTCCCCTGAAAATTCAACACCCCGAGAATTTAACTCGGCCAATTCTTCAACAACAATACCATCAACAACAATACCAATAACCATATAAACAACATCAATAACCAATTCAAAACGCACTTTAACATCAACAACCTTCTTTCGCACAATGCGACGACATTCCAATTACGTTCAAATCAACATCTATAATCAATCTAACATCATTGCTCACGCGTTCAAATACCAATCCAAAACCATTCAAACATGATTCAATAACATTTCCAACAATCCACAAAATTATTCAAAACAACCCAACCAAAACATAAGGCAACCCGAAACCTTCCAAGTCCAAGGAAATATCAACAACGCATTCCTTTTCTTCCAAATTCATAAACCACACTAACAATCCACACGATTAACAACATAATTCTTCATACATACAAAAAAAACCATATTAAGATCACATTAGGTTCCAAAACAGCCCACATGATTTCAACTTCACTTTGAACCATCAAACCTTCATTTTCTCATCACATAATCTATAACAACAACAATCCAAACATACTAAATAAATCAATTCACATGTTCTTACCAAAAACAGCCCACTACACGGCCACACACCAACACACATACTTTCATGAATTCCATCCATTTCTTCACACTACAACACATTCAAACATGCTAAATACAATTCATTTGTCACTTCTACACAACATATACTACACACGGCCAAGCCCACACACACGGTCCAACTTCCACTTGCAAGATTCCAAGATTTCCATTCACTTCTACATACTACAACATATACAAGTCATCTATGAAAACATGTAAACAAGATTAAATCTCACCTTTTTCCACTCAACTCCTCCACACGGCTAGGATGAGAACTTCAAGAACAAACACCTTGCTTGCTTCAACAACAACTCCATGTTGTTTAGGACCTTCCAATGAGTAGAAAAGCTAGAAGAAAATATTTTTTTGGATCACTATTCATGGTCTTCATTTTCTCTCCTTGGCCGAATACCCTCTAGGTTGTTCTCCAAGCTTCTTGATTTTTTTCTAGAGTTGGAAAAGATGACTTATGGTCTTGCTTGTCATCTAATATATGCCCACATAATTCATCCATGTGTCCATGGCCCACTCATGGCTTGGATGCATTTTATTTGGCCAACTCATGTGTGGGAACCACACCTAGGTCCCACGGCCCACATGGCCATTTGGCCACTTCATGAAATTTTTTTTTCCAACTTCTAGCCCTTAGTTTCTTTATTCCAAATCTACCCTCAATGCTCCATATCAATAAAAGATGAATATGCAACTTGTGCATTGAGACAAAAATCAACAAAAACCGAAAATTAAAAGTCTTGTCCATAACTTGTCGCAACCAACCTAGAATATTCCAACGTACAAAGTACGGGGTATAACAATTTTGGCAGCCAAGTTGCTCACCCATGGGGCCTTGTCCGCCGGCCCTCTAGCCATCACCGTCGCAAACCATTCCCTCACAGATTGCTCAGCTCTTCTTTCAAACTTATCATCATATTCCACTGTGGTCGGTGCCACGAAGTCATCCCCAAAATAAAACCTGTTGATTGTGCGGGCTGAGATATCAACATGTACACCCCGAACATACACTGTGTCTAATGGAGGGGCGGCTTTCAAAGCTTTCTTGTTCTTGTGCCGCGCCTCTAGCAAAGACTCTAGTAGGTAGTATAGAATTCCCCAACCATGGTCGGGCAATAATCCCCTGGATGCTGTGTGAATGCCTCAAGATGATAGTGCTGGATGAGGTCAGTAATCCGAGGGTAACTCTCTAACCCGCTCATACTGATTTATTCTTCTTCTTGAATATTCCTCCTCGGATTACCCCTGCTGACTGTAGTCGCCCTCTTTATGTAGTACTTTTGGCACCCCTCATAAGGGAATCGGATTGCAGCTACCTCCATCTTTTGCAGCCGCAGCCGCTCTTGTTCCTCATCTGAATTTCGCTCAGGAGCGGTTGGTTGCTCTGTTGCTACCTCATTAGCACTAGCGGATATGAAGGATGAAAGCCTCTCGTCAGACTTGAGGAGTGTGGGGCAGGTGATGCTGCGCGGGGAGTGTGGCCTGTGCCTTCATTCTAGTCGTTGGGACCACCGCTTGACATTTAGAGTCAGAGGGTTCATCCCTAAGAGTAAGGGTTGTTTGTCCCTGACCTCGGCCTTTTCTAGGACCACCACTCCTCTTGACTGGATTCTTTGGAGGCATATCTGCAAAAAGAACACCCTTCGTTGTTGAGACAACGATAGAAATATAACAAAACCAGAAAAAGGTGCAAAACATATGATAATGTTAAAGTTGCCAGCGGTCTGTCGATTTGCTGGAAGAGTCGTCGAACAAATCGACGGAGCGTCGAAGTGTTAGTCGAACCGATCGTCGAGCTGTCGATCTCATCGTCGGTCTCTTGTTAGCCACTAGAAATTGAAACTTAAAGACGATGGGAAGGACGCCCCGTCGCCGTCGAGTCCACCGTCGAGTTTGTTTTGGTTTCGACTTCTGAGAGGACTCATTCGACGTTGAGAAGGATGGTCCATCGAATGAATCGACAGACCATCGAACTGAGCGTCGAATGATTTTGCAGGCTGCTGCTAACAAATTCAATACAATCCTTGGGCCGTGGTGCAAATCCTCACGTAGTTTGGGGTTACTCAGACTTCACCCCACGTTGGCTTGGGTTAGAATAGGGGAAAGAATTGGCAGGCAAAATAAATTTGTGGTTGTAATGCCCTCCAAGCCAACGTTACAAACAACACCACACTTTGGCATTTCATCAAACAGGTGGCGGGCAAAATAACAACAATCTCATGAATGAGGTGTGTTTGTCATAATGCCCTCCGACTCGGCGAAGGACCAATGAATCAACATCCAAAAACAAGCCACCCCCAGCAAAAATTGAGCATCCCAGGCGAAATAATAGAAAAACATGGAGCAATTGGAAGGCAAGCAAAATAATCAAAACAAGCCATGGAATGCGAGCAAACAACTAGTAAGAACAAGGGAGCAAACAATCCATGAACTCACATACCTTAAAATGGAAAAAAGATGTCACGACCCAACCCCGTAGGCCGCGACTAGTGCCCGAGCTGGGCACCCGTACACACCCATTAACCAGAAACAACATACAAATAACTTATACATACAGAAAAGTAATACGTCGCCCCAGAGCTGTCACAAATATATATACATGTCGTAGTCATGACTTTCAACAGATGGTATCGCACATAAGCCAGCAAGGCTGTTATACCCCGTACTTTGTACGTTGGAATATTCTAAGTTGGTTGCGACAAGTTATGGACAAGACTTTTAATTTTCAATTTTGTTGATTTTAATGCATAAGTTGCATATTCATCTTTTTATTGGTATGGAATGTTAAGGGTAAATTTGGAATAAGAAAAATTTGGGGTTAAAAGTGAATTATGGAAAGTTAAGCATTTCATGAGAATTTGAGGCTAGAAGTGAAATTTTGAAAAAAGAATATTTCATGAAAATGGCCATATGTGGCCATGTGTGGGGTGTGGGCCATGGGCCATATGGAAGTAATATATAAGTGGCTAAAAGATGACAATTAAGTCATCTTCATCATTTAGCACCCTAGAAAATTCAAGAAGCATGGAGAAAGAACAAGAGGCCATTCGGCCATGACCAAGAAAAATTGGAGTCCAAAAATTGACAATCATGTTGTTGCTTCATAATTTAAACTCACGTTGACAGCATTATATTTCGTATTTTTGTACGTCGGATTATTCGCAAGCTGAGGTGGGGTCCACACACTGAGATTTTCTTTTGGGACATGCGACAATTTATATGAATCAAATATGTGAAGTTAAACATAACTCAAGAAGGACCCTTAAGCCAAATCAAAGTGGAAGTCCTCCAAACAAATATTTTTAAGTAATGTTTTGGGGTGATCGACTTCGAGGGCAGAAACGGTATTATAAGTTTGGAATTTGGAAAAACACCAAAGATAGAAGTTGTAGATAATTGAATTATATTTCCAACCA